>NC_056743.1:1793558489-1793628489 GCF_019279795.1 Protopterus annectens
ATATATGTATATATATATATATATAGAGAGAGAGAGAGAGAGAGATGGAGAGACAAATGGGTACATGTCTCAGATATCATCATCATCAGTCCCCCTTTTTCCCATTTTCTCTACTTGGGGTCGGGGTATCCTGTTAACTGTCGCCACCTCTCTCAATTTGGTGCCACAGTCCTGCCTTCTTCAACACTCATGCCTGACTGTCGCAGATCTTCTTTCACACAATCCATCCACCTCTTTGTTGGACGTCCTCGCTTCCTCTTACCTTCTTCCTGCCTCTCCCAAATCTTCTTCACCAGATTGTCTTCTGCTTTTCAACACATGTGCCCAAACCACCGTAATCTGTTCTCTTTGATCTTTTCTGCAATTGAAGCTACTTTGGCTTCTGCTCTTATGTCCACATTTCTTCATCTGTCCCACAGTGTGCATTCTACCACGTATCTCAGGCACTTCATTTCCATCACCTCTAGATTCTTCAACTGTTCTGCCTTTACAGCCCAGGTTTCTGTACCATGCAGTAGTACTGGTCACACCACTGTCTTGTACACCTTACTTTTCAGCTTCTTTGGCATTTTTCTATCATAGAGTACACCTGATACTCTATGCCAGATGGCTGCAGCCCCACTTCATTCAGACTACCCTTCTCCTCAACCATCCCTCACAGATACTTGAAGCTGTTTACCTGTTCCACTATCTTCCCTTCTATATCTATTCTCAGTTTCTTCTGATTTCCCCAATTTGCTGTCATTACCACTGTCTTATCTGAGTGTGTGCCTTCAGATTTGCATTCCATTCTCCTATCCTTTGCTGAAGTAATACCTCAGAGTCTGACTGTACTGCCACATCATCTGCATACAGCAGCTTTGTTGATATTTCCCTTCCAACCTGTTTGCTAATGTAGTCCATCACAAATATGAACAGCAGTGGGTTCACAGCTGAACCCTGGTGTACACCCCCTCCCAATGGGAACCCCTCTGTGAGGATGAACACTGTTCGTACCTGTGTCACTAGGTCCTTGTGGCCTGCAATAATTCTACCAATGTTTCTGGGACTTCAAGCCACCACAGTACTGCCCCGATCAGCGATCAGCTTTCTTGGGACCCTGCCATACGCTTTCTCCAAGTCTAGGAATGCCCAGTTGGACTCTCTCCTCATCTCTAGCTTCTTGTCAAGTATGTGTCTCAGTGCAAACATCAGGTCAATTGTGCTGCATCCTCATCTGAATCCAAACTCCGCATCTCCCATCTTACATTCTACTATGCAATGTAGCAGGAGTTTGATGCCTCTGTACTGCCCACAGTTTTGGATGTCCCCTTTATTCTTGTACACTGGCACAAGTATGCTTATTCTCCAGTCATCTGGGATATGCCTTTCTCTCCACACTGCTATTAGTGCCCTCAGGAGTCATTTTTCCTCTATCTCACCCAGCATCTTTATCATATCAGCTATGACCTCATCTGAGCCTGCTGGTTTCCCTGACTTCATCTTCCTTAGTGCTGTTCTTACTTTTTCTAAAGTGGGCTCCTCTTCTTCTCTCATTTTAGGCTGTGTTTTCTTCATTCAGAAGCTGCTGGAAATACTCCTTCCACCTGCCTTTGATGTCCTGTGGACTGGTGAGCAGGTTGTTGCTGGCATCCCTTATGAAGGGTGCCTAACTATCTTCTTTATCTTTCTGTCTTTGCCTTGCAACCTGATATAGTTTCTTTGTGCCCCTTACTGAGTCACTTTCCAGAAGTTGGTAGAGTGCCTCCGATGCCCTATTCTTTGCTATTGCAGCTTCTTTCTTAGCTTGCTTGTTAGTCAACCAGTAGTCCTTCCTAGCCTGGTCAGTCTTTTCTATCTCCCACTTCTTCATGTACTCCTTCTTTCTTTTGATGACTTCCTGGACTTCTGCATTCCACCACCAGCTTTCCTTATGTACCTTATTTCCGTATCTGGCACAGCCACATATCTTTTCTGTAGTCCTAACACATGCTGTTTTTAGGTGCTGCCACTCTTCTTCAACTCCACCTATTTCCTCCTCTTCTTGGGGTACTACAGCCCTGACTAATTCTTTGAACTACTGTACTTTCTCTCCAGTCAACTTCCAGGTCTTTAGCCTGGTCTCTGTTGACCTTAGAGCCTTCTCTGACCACTGGTTGCAGCTGATTGTGGCAAATAATGGTTTATGCTGTGGGGCGACTGTTCACTGGGGATGACTTTGCAATCATGGATTCTACCCCAGTGCCTTTTCCTTACTAGGGGAAGTCTACCTGAGTTTGGCTACTCTTGTATGTGATGATGTGACTGTATCTCTTTCTGAATGATGTGTTGGCTACTATCAAGCCATTTGCCAGACAGAAGACTAGAATGGCTTCTCCTTCTTTATTCTTTTTGCCCCACCCATGTGGACCCAGGCAGTCCTCATATCCTTCTAGTAGGTCCTGCAACTGCTGTCTGCATGCACTCTTTTCCTCACTATCACATAGGTTGAGATTATGAATACTGCCCTATCATTACAGTGGTGTCTGATTGCCATGAGTCTGTCATTAATTCTGATGATATCCCTCACTGCCTTCTGAAGCCTGTCTCTCACCACAATTCCTATACCATTTCTAGCCTGTCCACCCATGAGTAGTAGAGTCTGGATCCTAAGCCAACTGGCTTTGCTGCACTGCCCTTCCATCTCGTTTCTTGGATACATAGGATGTCCAGCCTCCTCTGTATCATCATGTCATCCTCTTCCACTCTCAGTGAACCTACATTAAGCCAGCTTTCTCTCAACAGAGCTATCCCAGGTAACCCAAGCTGGGCAACTAGACACCGGCTGGCCTGTAGCTTATTGAGCCTTATGGCAGGCACACACTGGCCAATAGGGACACATATACCCCTCCCACCATTAGCAAGGGTCCCTGGCGTGGGTCAGAGTAGGCCGGGTCCTCAATCCATTTATCACCTGTAACTATCCATGCCCATTTTTGGCAACATTAGTCAACATGACTGAATCATCTAGAGATATATTTTACACAGTCAAGTGCCTAGCTCTGCCATGGCACACAGTCTGTGATTCATCCTCTCCAATCTTGAGTATACTGCGCAACACAGTAGATGCCCAAAGCAGTTGGTCTGTATAACTCTTCCCCTATAGGGCACCATGTAGAGTCTGGTCTGCTGCCCACAGCTCCATTCATTGGTGAGTTTGAGATGGAAACACTCAGCATGTTTTTCAGACATGCCTTCACCCATAGAACAACACCCTCTTCCTCCTTCTCTCACAAACTCTTATACACTCGCAACTTAACCAACTTTAACCCCTCCACCTTCTCTGACTCCCTCAAAATCACTAACTGGAACCCACTAAAAACCCTACCCCTAGACGAAGCCGTTGATTTCTTCAACTCCAAATTCCTTACTGTCCTAAACTCCTTAGCTCCAATCCGTACTAAAAGAGTCAAAACCAAGATTGCCCCTTGGCTTACTAAAGAAACCAAGAAAATTATGTAACAAAGAGATAAATCTTGGAAAAACTATCTCCATCATAAACAACCTGAATACTTACTTAAATACAAACAGTTATGAAACCTAGCCAAAAAACATGTCATAACAGATAAAACGTCTCACTACAACCATTTACAAATAAATCATGCAAAAAACCCCAAACAATTCTGGAATTCTATTAACTCTCTTCTTAAGCCTGGTACAATAAACAACCCTTGCCCTGATACTAGCAAATCTAACCAAGAAATTGCCACTCTGTTCAACTCCTTCTTCACCTCTTCTATTGCTGAGCTAACCAAAACCTTCCCCAACAACATCCCCCCACCCCCCCTCTTCCCAAGTCTCCACATCCTCATTTCCCTCTCCCCCTATCTTTAAACTTAAACCTGTAACCACCCACTTTATAAAAAAACTTCTCTCCAAACTCAAACCTTGCACCAATGCCCCTGACAACATCCCCTCCTCCTTCTTAAAAATTGCCTCTGACAGTATTGCTCTCACTATTAGCATCTTGATAAATAGATCTCTTCTCGAGTCCTATGTACTCAAACTATGGCGCTCTGATTTTATTCTCCCACTCCACAAAGGTGGCAAAAATTGTAACTTCTCTAACTTCCGCCCCATAGCCATCCTCTCTCCTATCTCAAAAATTCTTGAAAAATGCATCCACCTGCAGCTCATGCCATTCCTAACCGAACACCAGCTGCTCTCTCCTACCCAACACGGTTTCCGCCCTGGGCATAATACAAACACAGCCCTTCTCTCCTTTTTACACTCTGTCAATTCAGCTCGAGACTCTGGTAACTTAGTTTCATCTGTTCTCTTAGATCTATCTAAAGCTTTCGATACCATCTCCCACTCCCATCTACTAAACCATCTATCTAACCTCAACATCTCCCCAAAAACTCTATCCTGGTTTTCCAGCTACCTTTCTGACAGGTCCCAAGCCGTGAAATGGGGCCAAGCCTCCTCCAGCTTCCTTCCTACCCCCACAGGAGTTCCCTAAGGCTCCATACTTGGCCCTCTGCTATTTAACATCTTCGTTAATGATTTCCACAAACCTATTCCCAATACCAAAATTGTCCAATACGCGGACGACTCTACTTCGATCTGCTCTGCTTCCAGCTTTAAAGAACTCCAATCTCTAACTCAAACCCCCTTCACAACCACTGAAAAATGGATGCACCAAAATCACCTCTAACTTAATGCTAACAAAACTAAGATTCTTCTTTTCACCCACTCAAAATCCACCACCACCGAAAAAAATTAATTTCAAATTTCTTGCCTTAACAACTCCATCATTAACACCGTTCCCTCCGCTAAACTCCTAGGGGTCACAATCGATGAACACTTAAAATTCAATACCCATATCCAACTTAACATCAAGAAAACCCATATAAAACTTGGCCTACTGTACAGAAATAATTAATTCCTCGCCACCTCTACTCGACATACCTTAGCCACTACATATCTCCTGCCATCTCTTCTATATGGTGCCCCTCTGCTTACAAATCTATCTTCTACACTAACCTCCAAACTGGAAGTATGCTACAATAAAATTTCCAAATTTGCCACCAAGGCAAATTACCTCTCTCATCACTGCACATCCCTACAAACTCTAAATTGGCTTGAACTCCCCAATCAACTAGACTACCTCCAAATTGTCTCAGCCCACAAATTAATCTTTTAACCCACCCTCTGCCCCGCACTATCCAATATTCTCCAACCTTACAACCCCCAGACCCCTTAGGTCTTCTAACCAAAACCTTATTTCCATCCACAAACCGAAACGCCCAGCCGGTCAACTTTTACTCTCCTTTTCCCTTGCTAAAAAATGGAATGCCCTTCCCTCTACCCTGAGGACCTGTGACAACCTACACTCCTTCAAAACTCAACTCCTCTCCTACCTGCATACTCACTGAAAATGTAACTGCACACTTCGCTCTATACCTCCCAAGCTCCCCTCTTCCTTCTCTCCTGGCTAACCTTCATACCTTCCAAATTTCTCTTAGTCATACATTGCTAATGTAACTAACAACTACTCCCAACCATATGCAAATTGCCTATCATCCTCCCGGACTCTTTCCTTAACATCCAATGTTACTTAATTGAAGGACTACCAACTTGAATTCATTCTATTTATGGTTTGAAAATTCAACCCTGTGTATGTAAATCTATTTTATCTTTGTATTTTATTTGTACTTCTTAATTATTTGATCATTATGTCTTGTAACATTGTATTATGGAGCTTTTCTCCCCGGGCCTCCACTGAAAATGGGCTCTTTAGCCCAGTGGACCTCCCCGGTCACCAAACTGGAATAAAAATAAATAAAATAAATAAAAATAAAAGTCCATCCCCTGTACAAATGATAAGCAAACTACATGCGGAGTCTACCACAACATGTGGAGTTTACCAGACATCAGCTTTCAAGTAGAGGCTTTTAAATCTGTCATGTATATAAACCACATAATTGTTTCTCCTTGATACTAGCTTAGCTTGATACTATTTTCTAGTCTTAGTTACACAATTGGCATGGTATCACCAGACTTGTAAATGCTGTTTTCCGAATGGCTCATTATTTAACGCTGTGACAAATTCAGTTGACAATGGTACTATTGAGACACAGCCAATCAATTCGGAAAGCAACAAAATATCATATATTTGGTGCAAGACACTGCTTTCAGACTGCATGATCTGCCCCTGTAGACACGATATCAAAAATGTTCTTGTTTGTTTTAACTGTCTTCTCAAGCCTAACATGGACCTTCTTTTATTTTGCTTTGACAAACAAAGCTGCATGTGACTGTGGCATAAATGGGGCTAGCCTGGGGGACGAAGACATGCAGAAAAGGAGATTAAATTAGAGATCTGGATTTAAATGAGAACAAAAAACATATTCAGGGAAAAATGCAAAACAAGAAATGCGCTCCAAATATCTGACAACAATTTCATCCGTTCGTGTTCAAAATATTTCTACTAGTCTTGCCTCAAGAGTGAGAAAAGAAAACAAGATACAATTATGAGGCTTAACCCATAGTAAGCTGACATGATTTGGAGCACCGGGCTTTGTTCTGAAAACCTACACAATGCTGGTCTCATTCGCACCTTAGGTAAATGTTGCTCTTTTGCAATAGGTAGAATACATAGCTTTACAGGGAATTGTCCAAAACATTAAACTTTGGCACAACATAGACTTTCACATAAAACCTCCAGTGCCATCTACCTGAAATGCTGATGTATGCCAAACTGAATGCAGTCAAAAACTGTTAAAGTACTGTTCAAAAGTATATATATATATATATATATATGTGTATATATATATATATATATATATATATATATATATATATATATATATATATATATATATATATATATGTGTGTGTATATAAAGGTCTTAATGAATCTTCAAAAACTGCAGCACAGTATACAGAGATATTGATGAACACAGCTGTGTGTTTACACAGAAATAATTATGTTGGTATAAGAATACACACACATACAAGCACACACACACACACACACACACACACACACACACACACACACACACACACACACACACACATGCCCTGATGTCTGGCCATATTTCTTCCTGAAGCAGAGATTAAAGGAATGAGCACAGAACAGGTTTGGTCCTTCATGCACATACATTTCTGAATGCTATGAAAGCAACAGAAAGTGTGTGTGTGTGTGTGTGTGTGTGTGTGTGTGTGTGTGTGTGTGTGTGTGTGTGTGTGTGTCTGTGTGTGTGTCTGTGTGTGTGTATGTGTGGGTATACATATACAAGCGTGTGTATTCTAATACATACATATGACTTCATCTATACCTATATGATTTAGCTGACTGTTTGTACCACTTTTTAATACGTGTGCATGTATTCATAGCATGTGTTTGTCCATATGGAAGCAAGCAGAGTTTGTCACTTAATGTTGGTAATGCAAAGGGTATTTCTTTTAAAGTACTAAAAGGTTCTGGGCCACAATAGCAAAGGGAAAATACAACATGTGGTGTCACCACATAGCACTCAGCTTTGACATTTTAAGATCAAAAGACTGTGTGTTCATTTACCACACCTCCCATTTGGATTATTCTAGTGCTAACAATGTAGTGCAGGAGTGCTTCACTCCTTAATCTGCTGTCCTTTGGATGAGACATCAAAACTATAGTCCGATTTGTCTGAGTGGTGATAGCTGAGGTGAATATAAAAGATCTCACAACATTTATTAAAGCAACAGTAAGGGCACAATACTTGATCACCATCCAAGCAAGACATCATCAACTACAATCTTTCATCATATATGCAAATACAGAATTACAAAAAAAAATAATAATAAATGACTCAAGAAATAATTGATCCATATATAAATTAATATCTGAAAGACATTCTAATATTTATATGGAAGCATACCTTTCCATCAGAAAAGCGACTTGTTGATCCACCAGTGATCAACACAGAAATATTGAAACACTAAACAGTGATCCACAAAAGATCAATAAGAGAAAATCACAAGTAACAAAAAACTGAGGGTAATGCTACTCAATGCCAAAAGTCTAAATCTCAAAATACACGCACTTGAGGCACTCCTCAGTATGGAGAAAATCAATATATGTGCAGTAACAGAAACCTGGTTTAAGGGTCCAGAGAGTACCCAGCACTACCAGGCTACAACTCATACCATACATTTCAGCCACAGAACCCGGACCGAAATACAAAAGGCGGGGGCGTATCCATATTCATCAAGGATACCCACACCTCCAGGTTAGTGGCACAGCACGATGCTTCAGAGATCATCCACGTGCAACTAACAATGGGCAAAACTGCAATTCATAGGTTCATAGGTAAGTACTAGGCTATCTGCCCATGGGCATTTATAAACCTAGCCACAGAGTGATGGCTTTCACCTCTCCATTAGATTAGTAACCTGGGCCTCAGTCAACAGGGCTCCTGAAGTGATCCCAGGATAGAACTTATGATTACCCATCCATTCATCAAGATGTCTCTTGAAAAGGGTCAGAGAGGAGCTCTGTCGAATATGGATTGGTATTCTATTCCACACTGAGGGGAGTCGCTGGGACAGGAATCTATCCCTCCAGCATGTCCTATTTATTGTTGTACATAGGTTCAAGTCACTAGAACGAGTGATTCTGAGGGATCTCGTTTTTTTGAGGTGAAGCATGTCCATTAGTTCAGGGTTTGACATGGCCCTATAGGTCAGGCATAGGTCACCTCTGAGCAGACGGTAAGCGACTGAGAAGAGCTGGAGCTTTTTTAGTCATGCTTCATAGGGTACTTGTTTAAGGCCCTTAATCCTCTTAGTGAGGTACTTCTGTGGTCTTTCTAGTTGTTGCAGGTGTCTAGTGAGGTACATCCCAAATGGGGCATTGTACTCTATTATGGGCCTAATGAGTGAGGAGTAAAGGGGCACAATCACCTCCTTGGATCTGGATGAGAAACCCTTTCTGATCAGGTGTGCCACATGGAAGGATTTCCTGACCATTTTGGCTATGTGGTTATCAAAGGAGAGCACGCTATCTACTTGGGTACCCAGGTCCCTAATTACTTCTTCTGTACTTAGTGGATTCCCATCTATGTGGTAGTTTGTAGGTACTTTGTTTTTCCCAAATGGGATTACTATGCATTTTTTGGCATTTAGCTGGAGGCCGTGACTTTGACACCAGGTGTTTGTCTCTGTGAGACCCTTTTGCAGGATGTCTGTGTCAGCTGGAGAGTCAATTATTGCACCCAATTTACAGTCATCCGCGAACTTGGTTAGCCACAGTCCCTCCACCTTTGCCTGTACTTCGGAGAAATATATACCGAACAGGAGGGGTCCCAGGACTGAGCCCTGTGGGACTCCGCTTGTGACTGGTTTAGAGTCAGACATGGCGCCTGCCACTCTTACCGTGTGGGATCTGTCTGAGAGCCAATTAGCAACCCATCTCATGACATAGGGGTTAATATTTAAGCTGGTGAGTTTGTCTATGATTCCTGAGTGTGGGATGGTGTCGAATGCCTTAGCGAGGTCCAGATATGCTGTGTGGACCACCTTCCCTTCATCTATGGCCTTGGTGACTGTTTCAAAGAAGTCAACCAAGTTCAGGAGGCAAGATCTGCCTTTAACAAAGCCGAACTTTGTGGGATCCAGTGTCTGGAGGTTCCCAATGTCCCTGTTAATGAGCTGCATGATAATGCGTTCCATGGCTTTGCAGACCAAGCTAGTCAAGTTTATAGGGTGATAGTTCCCAGGGTCAGTTGTGGCACCACCTTTGTGGAGTGGTACGACTGTTGCTGTATGCCATTCTTTGGGTACATAGCCTGTAGAGAGGCTGAGTTTGAATAGTGATTTGAGATGGGGGGGTTAGTTCATTTTGAAGCTCTTGTAAGACACAACCTGGGATAGCATCTGGTCCCATTGATGCTGTGTTTTTGGCCTTTGCAAGGGCTGTCTTTACTTGTGTGTCTGAGATATCTGGAGCGCCACATTCTTCTGGGATGGGTGCTAGCGCCTTTGGTGGAGGGGGGGGGTGAAGTTTGCACTGAACTTGTCAGCCAGGATGTTGGCAATGTCGGTTGGTTCAGTGTATTTATGGCCATTATGCACTAGCTCGGAGCATATCTGAGAATTTGCCCCTAGACTATTGACATAGTTAAAGAAGGCCTTGTGGTTATCCTTAGTGTCATTGGCTATTTTTCTTTCGAAGTTGGCCTTGGATGATTTAATGAGGGAGCGCAGTTTTTTACTGATGTTAATCAGAGATGCCTTCTTATTTTGGGATTTTGTTCTATCTTGCAGGAATTTCCTCCTTCTGTTGTAAAGTTTATTTATGGACGGGGTCCACCAGACTGGCTTCCTCTTTTTTGAGGAGTTGGTCTTGGTTTTACTTGGGATGGCTCAGTCCATGCATTCTTGAAGGTGTTCATAGAATGCACTTGTAAAGGATTCTGCCGATGGGTCATCATTTTCCATTTGATTGGGAGCTTTGAAACTTCCCACCTCGGTCTTGAGGAGTGTGAAGTTGGCTTTAGATAAGTTTTTTACCTTGATTTCCTTGACTGGGGGGGGGGGGGTCGGGATGTGGATGTCCAGTGTGATTAGTTTGTGATCTGATCTGATCTTACCAATGACGAGTTTACCTCAGGTGTGGAACATAGGTTCCCCATGTTGGTGATGACCAGGTCCAGTATGTTGTCACCTCCTGTGGGAGTGGTGACCAGCTGTTCAAGGGTGTTTGAGTTTATAAACTCAAGGAAGCATTGGGCTAGGGCATTTGAGCTTGAGTAGTTTTCCCAGTCAATGTTTGGATAGTTGAAGTCACCCAGTAGCATGGTGTTGGGTAGAATCTTCATACTTTCTAATGTTCTCAGGAATGCTGCATGAGGGTCCTGAGACAAGGTGGGAGATCTGTAGCAAGCTATAAATTGAACAGTCAATTTACCCGCTGTCAATTGCACTTGGATGGTCTCAGATTCCGTGTGCTGTGCTACTAACCTGGAGGTGTGGGTGATCTTGATGAATATGGACACACCCCCTCCTTTTGTGTTCCGGTCCTGGTTTTGGGACCTAAAGGTATGGTAGCAGTTATAGCCTGGTAGTGCTGGGGTGCTCTCTGGAGCCTTGAACCAGGTTTCTGTCACTGCACATACGTCAATTTCTTCCATACTAAGGAGAGCCTTAAGTGCGTGCATTTTGAGGTTTAGACTTCTGGCGTTGAGCAGCATTACCCTCAGTTTTTGTTTATTATTGTTGTTTATGGAGGCAGGTTTGTCTTTTGAGCCTTGCCTAAAAAAGGCAGTATTGGGGCGGCAAGAGTCTTGGCCAGTATTCGAAAGCCCAGGGGCGACAGGTGCAAGCCGTCTCTGGCAAAGCAACGTGGCTTGTCAAGCATGTTGTCCCAGGCTGATAAGTACTGGATCCCCTTTGAATGACACCAGTAGTTTAACCAATTGTTGAAACTGATAATTTTTTCTTCGTATGCTGGCATCATTTTGGGTGAGGGCAGGATGCTACTCAAAGTTAGAGTCATACCATTCAAACTGTAGTTTGCTACAGATCACACACCATGTCCCAGGACCCCCATTCCACATTTCTGGAAACACTGGGAAACATAAAGGTCCTACCAAGCACCCTAATATTGAGTGATTTCAATTACCCAAACATTAACTGGGAGAACTACTCAAGTACTAACTCCCTTGCTCAACATTTCCTAGAATTTATAAACTCAAATGCCCTGGATGAACTGGTCAACACTCCCACCAGAGGTGACAACATATTGGACCTAGTCATCACCAACATGGGCGATCAGTGTTTCACACTGGAGGTCAACCCCTCCCTGGTTATATCTGACCATAAACAAATCACTCTGGATATCCACATTCCGCCCCCACCCCCAGACAAGGAAACCGCCGTGAAAAACTTTTCAAAAGCAAACTTCATGTTACTTAAGACCGAGGTAGAAAGTTTCAAAGCCCTCATGCTAGAGGATAATGCTGTCCAAGCTGCAAAATCCTTTACTAATGCATTCTACGGGCACCTAAAAGAATGCACGGATCGTGCTATCCTAAGCAAAACCAAGACTCAGTCCTCCAAGAAAAGGAAACCAGTCTGGTTGACCCCTGCCATAAACAAGCTATACAATAGAAGGAGGAAACTAGTACAGAAAAGAGTAAACTCCCAAGAAGGGAAGACATCCCTGATCAGTATCAGCAAGAAACTACGATCCCTCATAAAATCATCCAAGGCGAGCTTCAAAAGAAAAATTGCCAAGGACTCCAAAGATAACCACAAGGCATTCTTTGGCTATGTCAAGAATCTAAGTGGCAATTCTCAGATCTGCTCGGAGTTAGTGCAGAATGGCATAAAATACACTGAACTAACTGATATCGCCAACATCCTCACAGGCAGGTTCAGTGCAAACTTCATCCCCCTCTCACCCCAAAAAGGGCCCATAACCATACTAGAAGAATGTAGAGCCCCTGAAATCACAGACACTCAGGTTAAAACAGCCCTCTCCAAAGCCAAAAACACAGCATCAATGGGACCGGACGGTGTCCCAGGCTGCGTCCTACATGAACTCAAAGACAAACTAACCCCTCACCTAAACACACTGTTCAAATTCAGCCTCTACACAGGCTACATACCCATAGAGTGGCACACAGCAATGGTTATTCCGCTTCACAAAGGTGGAGCCACAACAAACCCCGGGAACTATCGTCCTATAAGGCTGAGTAGCTAGGTCTGCAAGGCTATGGAGCGCATCATCATGGAACTCATTAACAGAAACATTGGGAACCTCCAAACACTGGACCCTAACAAGTTTGGCTTTGTTAAGGGCAGATCATGCCTCCTAAACCCAACGACGTTTTTGAGACAGTTACCAAGGCTATAGATGAGGGAAAGGTGGTACACACAGCATACCTAGACCTCACAAAGGCCTTCAACACCATTCCCCATTCTGGTATTATAGACAAGCTCAATAGCCTGAGCATAAACCCCTACGTCACAAGATGGGTTGCCAACTGGCTCAAGGACAGAACACACATGGTGAGAGTTGCAAGAGCTAGGTCCGACTCTAAACCAGTTACAAGTGGTGTTCCGCAGGGCTCAGTCCTAGGACCTCTCCTGTTCAGCATATACTTCTCAGAGGTACAGGCAAGCACAGGAGGACTATGGCTGACCAAGTTCGCAGATGACTGTAAACTAGGGGCTATAATTAACTCTCCGGCTGACACAGACCTCCTCCAAAAGGGTCTCACTGAGACGGATACGTGGTGTCAAAATCATGGCTTCAAGCTGAATGCCAAAATGTGCATAGTCATCCCCTTTGGAAAAAACAAAGTACCCACAAACTACCACATAGGTGGTAGTCCCCTAAATATGGAAGATGTAATAAGGGATCTGGGGATCCAAGTAGACAGTAATCTCTCCTTTGGTAATCACATTGCCAAAGTGGTTAGAAAATCCTTCTATGTGGCCCACCTAATCACAAAAGGGTTCGCATCCTGATCAAAAGAGGTCATTGTGCACCTCTACTCATCACTCATCAGACCCATCATAGAGTACAACACCCCATTTGGGATGTACCTTACAAGACACCTGCAACAGCTGGAAAGACCACAGAAGTAACTCACCAAGAGGATCACTGGCCTCAAACAGATGCCCTATGCAGCTCAACTGAAAAAATTCCAGCTGTACTCGGTTGCATACCGCCTTCTCAGAGGTGATCTCTGCCTGACATACAAGGCCATGTCCAACCCAGAATTGATGGACATGCTCCACCTAAAGAAAACCATATCCCCTCGAGCCACACGTTATAGGGATCTAAATCTCAATACAACAATAAACAGGACGTGCTGGAGGGATAGATTCCTGTCCCAGAGACTTCCCATGCTTTGGAACAAGATTCCAATCTACATTAGGCAGAGCTCCTCACTAACACTCTTCAAAAGAAACCTTGATGAGTGGATGGGAAACATAACGTTTACCCCGGGGATCACTTCAGTGGCTCTGTTGGACAGAGGCACAGGGAACTAATCTAAGAAGGCGGTGAAAGCCAACACATTCTGGCTAGGCTTATAAATGCCTTTGGGCAGATAGCCTAGTACCTACCTATGAACCTCTGAACCTATGTTTTTTATGCCAAGTCCAATATTGCATTATAGTAGGCAACAGCATATTCTCCAGTCCTCACAATATCGCAACTTCATATTGCCAAAACTGGCACATTTCCATCAGCTGTCCCAGCTCTGTCAGTTGTCACTAATGGACTCATCAACATCTATATATCTATATATACATATTCATGGAAAAATGCAAAACAAGAAATGTATATATATATATATATATATATATATATATATATATATATATATATATTTATGTGTGTGCATGTACCAAATATCAAAAATCTAGTCAGCTAAACTCAACTTATCTAAATCAGCAAAACTTAAAAAAAAAAAATGTTTTTGTTTTTTGTTTCTTACAGAGGGCAACACCATCAGACCCGTACCTTCTATGTTTGTGGGGGGCTCTGCCCCCACACTCCCCACAAACGTATATAACAGTTCCACAGTCATACTACAGTGGAAGAAAGGGAAAACACTGGAAGTATGCCACCAGCTTGCACAATCCATCACACTGTAATAAATCAAACTACAATATGAATTATAAATCTGTAAGAAAATTAATACCAGTGAAATTATTTTTGTGTTTTGCTGGATTAGATAAGTTAAGTTTCAATACGTTGAGTTTAGATTAAAAAGTCATGAACCCTACACACACACACATATATATATATATATATATATATATATATATACATATATATATGTATATATGTTATATGCACACACACATATATATATATATATATATATATATGTGTATGTGTGTGTGCATATATACATATATTATATATATATATATATATATATATATATTTACACACACACACGTAGATCCATACATATCTATCTATATATATATATATATATATATATATATATATATATATATATACATACATACATAAACAGGTACATACATACATTTTAAAATAAAAAATAATGAGAAAGCTTTCTTCTCTGTAAATCCTCTGCTTTATGAAGTGACTTGCATTAAAATTTTAATAGTACTATCGCTGAAGTACATCTGCTGCAGCTAAAATAATTTCTAACAAAAGAGGAAAGGGAAACCACAGCCTATGTCACTTCAGTCTACAATAAACTGGGATGGATTAAGGCATGTGTGTCTGTGTATGTATACATCTGAAATCATATTATCATATGTGAAATTTCCAGGTAAAATTTAAAACAAATTACTGAAGATGTACTTTGTATCTAAAATATTTACAAGAACATCAGATCTAAGACTTTTTTGTCTCCAGCAAACAAAATGTATAAATATTACCTGGAAATTTCAGTCATAGTATCTGATTTATTTGACGATCATATAAAGAACTATGAAAGGCAGAAATGTGTAGCAGTCTTAGATTTGGAATTCTTGGCAGCAGCCCAGGAAATGCTCCTTGGCTCCTGCACCTGTTTAAGAAATATCTACTTTAGCCCAACTGAAAATCACTGGCATTGAAAGTAAGGTCACTATATATCGCTTGCTTAAAAATAACTTTACAATGTCTTGTGGTCTGTTTTTTAGTGAACTCAAGTGAGAATTAAGATACAGCAGGTTCAAACCTGCTCAGAGTTAGATATTTCCTCAGTGGTTTTAGCAATGTCATGTGATCTAGGTAGTGTCAATCCATGGAGTTACAAAAATGGGCTGATACAGGACAGTGCAGGAACTCTCATTTTATAGGTTAAATTTTGTATGGATTATGTTTTATTATACAATGACAGGCCATTAACATTCAGAAAGGAGCACGCTGATTGGTCAGCCCAACCAGCATGCCTGTTGTAAATCAGGAATATACCACCAATAAAAGTCCAGCCGCTTAAGTATTACTGAGCGGCCAGACTTTTTTTCTTCTATTATTATGTGGTAGACACACAATCTGAATGAAAGAAACTCTGAAACTGAAATGTGTGGCATCATTTAGTGACTATTCCTCATAAAATTTGTTTTTTTCCTTCAAATCACTGAGGAACAAAGTCACTAAATAATGACAAGCATTTCAGTTTCAGACTTTCTTTCCTTCTGACAATCACACATACTCATATTTTTTAAATAAAAGATTGAGAGGTACGTATGAGACCACAGAAAATACAAGAAAGAACAGGTACGCTCTGCAAAATAAAACATACCTGACTTTCCTTGTATTTTACTGTCTCTCGTTCCTCTAAACTCTCAAGGGGTTACAGTTTATTTTACTTTAAAAAAAAAAAAAAAAAAAGCAATGGAGATTCTCCTTTCTCCGTTGCTTGCTTGCTAAACCTGTGATGTAATGTGTAAGCCTGGAACCCAAGTCCCATACACATGGGCAGTACATCATTAAAGAGCACAATTAGGAAACAACATGGAAGAGCACCACAGCACCATTATGCAAAGACATTATTTAAGAAAAGTAAGTCATTTTTTTCTTAAATAATGTCATTGTATAACAGCAATAATCAACTCAGTGGTGTATCTTCAATATACCACACCCACGTCATTGGTTATTGCTATAATAAAACATGCCAGTATAATAAATTACGTGTAAGCAAAGAAAAATAGTTCTGAATGTACAATTAAAAAAATGAACGTAAAACTGCATATTTGGGAAGACACTGAGGCAGAGCTTACAGAAATGAGCACAAAACAAGTTTGGACCTTTATGCAGACACATTTCTGAATGCAATGACCACATCATCATGTATGCCAAGTTTATTTTAATAAGTCACTCAGCATCTCCATAGCTACCTGAGGACATAAAATTGGAGGAAAAACGTAAAAGCAATATGATCCAACCAAACAAAACAGAACAAAAAAGCAACACTAATAAAGTTATTTGGAGTTTCCAGTTATATGGAAAAACAGGTTTGAATCCTTCTTTTTATATTTGCTAATTTGTGTACAATTTCTTTGTACTAGCCCTGTACAATATTTGCTGATAAATTAATACAATACAATACATGCTGCAATTTTTTTTACTGTCCAAAACAAATGAAGTTATGTTTTTACCATAACGTTCCATGTGAGTTGTCCATCTTGCCATTCATTCTTAACTGGTGGGTTCGGAGCCAATCCTTGGCCCTAACTTGGCTGTTCTCTTACAAGCACAAGGTCTTCAACTAGCTCGAGGCTAATCCCCTATCCCATGATGCCCTGGTGTGCTCCTCAGATCTTGTTTGCGTGCGTATTAACAAAAAATTGTATAAAGGTTATCTCTTATACTATAAGGAAACACCTGAAAAAGGTCAAAGTCAAGTTGCTAAAAAAGTCCAGATCCGCTAGGAGCCCACAGGCTGAAGGTTGGCGGCAGGGACGTAAGAATGAATGCCGAGATAGACAACTCACATGGAACGTTATAGTAGAAACATAACTTCTTTATGTGGAGTTGTCCTATCCCGCCTTCATTCTTAACTGATGGGACAGCGTCCCTAGCTCCTTTAATCCTGGGTGTCTCATGGGAGTATATTTTTCAGCACGATGGACCCAAAGGAAGGCCTGTCCCTGGAGGCCATATCCACTTTGTAATGAGTGATGAAGGTGTGAGGTGTTGCCCAAGTTGCTGCTGCACAAATGCTTTCTATAGGTACTTTGGCCCGAAAGGTTGAAGAAGTAGCAATGGCTTTAGTTGAATGGGCCTTTACTTTGCCTGGTAATTTCTTATTTACTGAGTTGTAAGTAAAGGAAATACAGTCTGACAGCCATCTAGACAAAGTGGACTTTGCTACTGCTGTACCTTTTTTTGCTTCTGAGAATAACACAAAAAGTTGATCAGATTTTCTGAATTCTTTTGTTCTATGTAAATAGAAACATAATTGTCTGTGGACATCAAGTTGGTGTAGCATGTATTCTGCCTTATTGCCATGCTTGGGAAAAAAGACTGACAATTCTATGGTTTGATTTAAATTGGATTTTGAACAGACTTTGAGTAAGAAGGATGGATTTGTTCATAGGGGAAACTGTCGTTGTGAAACAAGAGATATGGAGGTTTGATTGAAAGTGCTTGTAGTTCTGACACTCTTCTGGCTGATGTGATGGCCACTAAGAGGACAGTTTTCCAAGTTAAAAATTTTAAATCACATGAAGATACATGTTTAAACGGTGGAAGAATTATCCTGGAGAGGACAAAGTTGAGGTTCCATGGTGGTAGTGGAGATTTTATTGGTGGCCTTAAAAGACAAGTGCCCTTAAGAAAACCTTTACACAATCTATGCGACATAATGTTTGGTCCATTTTCACCTAGATGAAAATTTGATATAGCTGCTAATTGTACTCTAATGGTAGCAGCTGCAGCACCCTCTTTGAAAAGCTTTGTTAGAAATTCTAAAATAGATGAAAGGGGTGCGGAATAAGGATCAATTTTATTTTCTAAAGCCCAACTAGTAAACCTTTTCCATTTGCTAAGATACAATCTTCTTGTCAATGTCTTATGAGAAGATATCAAAATGTGTTGTGTGGCAGATGAAAGATTTTGTAACCTGGCTTTGTTTGGAACTGGAGCAGCCAAGCTGTCAACTTGAGGGTGTTTAAGGATGGGTGAGAAACTCCTGAAGAATGAATCAGAAGATCCGGCACTGGGTCCAGGAACCAAGGTTCTTCCTGAAGATGAGGTTGTAAGAAGGGGAACCAGATTTGACGAGGCCAGTAAGGGGCTATCAGAATTAAGGTCCTTCCCAATATGCTGGCTTTCTGTACAACTTTGGGTATTAATGGGAAGGGAGGAAAAGCATATAGGTGTCCTGGGGGAAAATTGTGTATCAGTGCATCCCTCTGGGATTTCCCCCAGAGGGAGAATTAGGGCAAAGTAGTTGCTGCATTTTATGTTTGTGGGCGTGGCAAAGAGATCACAGCAAGGCTGGCCCCATTTGTGGAAAATGCTGACCACTACCTTTTGTTTGAGGGACCACTCAGTATTTCTCTGCTGAGTTTGTCCGCAATCACGATGGATCTTCCTGGGATGTGCATTGCTATCAGAAAGTGTTGGGAGGAAGTTGCCCACTGCCAAACTCTGACGGCCTCTCAACAAAGGCTATGTGACTTGGTTCCTCCTTGTTTGTTTATGTACTATACCACTGACATACTGTCTGTTTGATTTGCAATCGTTCCTACAGGTAGAGACTCTTGGAATGCCTGCAACCCTAGAAGCACCGCTCTCATCTCTAGAGTATTTATGTGAAAGTGAACCTCATGTTCTTGCCATGTGCCTTGGGCTGTTCTGCCTAGATAATGCTCCCCGACTCTATCTGGGAACCATCCGTGGTCACCGTGGCTAGTGGAGCTGGGGGAACAAAGGGTTTGTTATTGTCACCTAGTCTGATTGAAGTCACTGAAGTAGATCATTTTTGCAGGCTTGCGTCAGAATAATTTTATGAGACACTGGAAGCGTCTGTATTGACCATTGTACAAAAAGAAGCCACGGCAGGATCCTCATATGCATGCATGCCAGGGGAATTACTGTGATAGCAGTTGACATTGTGCCCAGTACCTTTAGAACCTCTCTGGCTTGACATTTTTTTTTTGTGTAGAAGATTCAGGACTTGTTTTTGAAGGATTTGAATTCTCTCTTTTGGAAGGTTTACCATCATTGTGACTGTGTCTAATTCTGTTCCTATAAAAACGGTATGTTGAGATGACAATAAGGGAGATTTTTTGTAGTTGACAGTAATTCCTAATTGTACAAATAGTTTTAAGGTTGTGTCCCTTGCTTGGATGAGTAGTTGCTTGTTGGTGGCTGTTAGGAACCAATTGTCCAAGTATGGAAACACCCGGAATCCTAGTGACCTCAGGTGAGCAGTGACTACTGCCATACATTTGGTAAACACTATGGGGGCTGTAGTGGGGCCAAAGAGCAGAGCCCGAAAATGAAAATTACTGACTCCCATCCAAAAGCGCAGGTGACTTCTGGATGGCCTGTCCATTTTTATGTGGTAGTATGCATCCTGAAGGTCTATTGAGCACATCCAATTGTCTTTTCCTACAAAAGGAAGTACTGACTGCAATGTGACCATCTTAAACTTTGTCTTTTTTACTGACTTGTTCAGTCTGCTGAGATCTAATATGGGAATCCAGTCCCCTGTCTTCTTTGGAACTAAAAAGAATCCTGAGTAAGTTCCGGATCCTATTTGGTCTGCAGGGACTGACTAAATGACTCTTTTCTTTTTTTTTAGCAACTTTTGAATTTTTATGGTTGCTTAGATCCCTCTGAGTGGGTGGAACATCTGGGATTCTTTTGTTTAGTGGAGGTGGCATTGAAAAGAGTACTGAGTAACCTCAGGATATGATTCTTTGTACCCATCTCTCTTTTGTAATTTTTAGCCAGGTGACTGGGTACAAAGATAAGCATCCCCCGATTGCCTCCAGAGTGGGACAGATGGGCCTCCTCTCAGAAGTGCTGAAAAGGCTTACCAAAAAATGAATCACAGTCACCTTGGTTCTGTGGACCCCCTCTGCTGCAAGGTCGACATCTTCCATTATTACCCCATCCTCTGCCCCTGAAGGAGGGTTCACCACGTGTGTCAAGAAAACATTTCTGGGATTTCTGGAACCACATCTTTCCCCCCTTTTAACCCTTGGGATAGGGTCTGGAAGGGATGGAAAAACATACTCCTAGAGCAGAGACAGTCTTTCCCTCCAGTTCACACCTGGTTAAAGTCTCTTTTACTTTAGGCCTGAAAAGGGACAAGCCATCAAAGGGGGTGTTTATAAAGGATGACTTGAAGGATTCTGCGAAGTTACATCCAGGAGTGTCTATTAAGGGAGATTCCTGAACATGCCGACCTACTCACTCCATGAGCTGCATAAGAGATTAGCCTCATGGACGAGTTCACCAGGGAGTTAAGGGCGGAGAGCTGGGATGATACTTTCTCTGATATCCCCTCAGCTACTGAACCCTGGAGAGAATCTCCTACCTCTTTTATGAGATCTCTCTGTAACCTAGTAAAGTGGGTTAAATAGTTCAGGTACCTGAGAGTAAAGGCCGCTGATGAAAACTTTTAGTTATGTACTCACCATAACTTCAGATGTTTGGGATCCATCTCGCCTACATTCTGACTGATGGGTTCGGAGCCGATCCCTCGGCTCCGACTCGGCACGCTTATGCCAAAGAGCGAAGTCTCTTATTGGCTGAGCTTACTATATCCCAGGATGCACCACTACCAGTCCCCCAGATCTAGTTTGTCCGCATACATGCACACATGCACGCTCTGATTATATAACATCGTCAGATGAACAAGATAAAAACAGTAGAACTCAAACCGTTCAATCTCTTCTGATCTCCAAGGCAGGGGGAAGGAGGGTGGGTATTAGGAATGTAGGCGAGATGGATCCCAAACATCTGAAGTTATGGTGAGTACATAACTAAAAGATGTTATGTGATCCTATCTCGCCTACATTCTGACTGATGGGACAGCGTCCTAGCACCTGAATCCTGGGTGGCTCACTGGAAAACACTCCTGAGTACCGTGGAACCAAACGATGCTCGTCCTTTAGATGCCACATCCAATTTATAGTGGGAAATGAAAGTGTGCGGATTGGACCAAGTAGCCGCAGCACAAATCTCCAATATAGCGAGCTTGGAATGAAAAGCTATAGAAGTAGCCATAGCTCTGGTAGAGTGAGCTTTGATAGATGTTGTAAGTTGCTTATTCGAAGAAGAATAAGCCTGAGTTATGCAATCTCTAATCCATTTGGAGATAGTAGCTTTTGTGATGGTTTTACCAAATTTATTGTCTGAGAAGGACACAAACAACTGGTCTGACTTACGAAGTTGCTGAGTCCTGTCTAAATAGAAGCGCAATTGCCTGTGAACATCCAATTTATGGAGAGTGTATTCTGCCTGATTGGAGAATTTTGGGAAGAAAACTGGTAGCTCTAGAGACTGTTGGAGACAGAGATTAGAACAGACCTTAGGGACAAAGGATGGATTAGGCCTAAGTGATACTCTATCCTTGTGGAAAATCAAGTGCGGTGGTTTAATAGACAGGGCTTGGAGCTCTGAAACTCTTCTTGCAGAAGTAATTGCAACTAAGAAGGCAGTTTTCCAAGACAGATATTTTAACTCACATGTAGCAGCCGGTTCGAAACGGCAAGATGTCAATGCACGAAGCACTAAATCTAGATCCCTCGGACGGGCAGGATGAAAAACTGGGGGTCTTAACAGACCCGCACCTTTAATGAAAGTTTTGCATAGTCTGCTGCTCATCAATGGAGGATCCATGGACTCGTGAAATTTAGAGATAGCCGCTAGTTGGACTTTAATAGTAGAGACAGAAGATCCTTGATTAAACAGGGATGTTAAGAATTTCAAAACCTCTGGGATAGGAGCAGTGATAGGGTCTAAGCCCTGAGTTGAGCCCAGATAGCAAACCTCTTCCACTTACTGAGGTACAATTTCTTAGTGGTGGGTTTTGGGGCGAAGATAAAATGTGAATAACTTCCGGGTCTAATGTGTGACTTCTGACTAAAGTCGGAAGTGGAGGAACCAAGCTGTCAACTTCAAGGAGTGAAGGGACTGGTGCTGTTGTCCCGACTGATGAATTAACAGGTCCGGAATTAGGTCTAAAGTCCACGGATCGTCCACCGCATGTTTCTTCAGGTAAGGAAACCATACCTGACGAGGCCAGTATGGGGCAATCAGTATCATTGCGGACCCCAATTGAGAAGCTTTTTGAATGACTTTGGAGAGAAGTGGAATCGGAGGAAAAGCATAAAGTAGCCCTGTTGGCCAAGGTTGTGCTAGAGCATCCATAGCTGGTACTCCCTGATGTGGAGTCAAGGAGAAGAACCTTTTGCACTTGGTGTTTAGTGGAGTTGCAAATAGGTCGCAGCACGGTGTCCCCCATCTCCGGAAAACCTGATCTGCTACTGTTTTGTTTAAGGACCACTCGTGAGGAGAGAGAATTGTCCTGCTTAATCTGTCTGCCAGTATATTCGATTTCCCGGAATGAGGGTCGGTACCAAGAAGCGGCTGGTAGCTACCGCCCATTCCCACACCCTCATGGCCTCTCTGCAAAGGGGTAAGATCTGGTCCCTCCTTGCTTGTTTAGGTACCAGACCACCGACATGTTGTCTGTGTGGATGGCGATTATGCCCTGAGGGAGAAACCTGTGTAAGGCCTGTAGGGATAGAAGTACCGCCCTCATCTCCAATACATTGATATGGAGAAGAGTTTCGTCTGGAAGCCAGGATCCCTGAACTAACCTGCCCAGACAATGCCCCCCCCACCCTGTCTGGGAGGCATCTGTCGTCAGGGTGACCACTGGAGAGGAATAACAAAAGGACTTCCTAGATTTAGATTGGATGTCTGAAGCCACCAGCGCAGGTCCCGTTTGCATGTTTCTGTAATTATGATGGGATGATTGAGGGGAAGGTCCTGAAAGGACCATTGAGTTGACAATAGCCACTGAAGAATCCTCATGTGCAATCTTGCCAGAGGAACTAAAAGAACCGTGGCAGACATTGAACCTAAAACTTGTAGAACCATCCTGGCTGGGGCTTTGGATCTTGAAATCAGAGCTTGAACTTGGCCCTGTAAAGTTTGGATCCTTTCGGCAGGAAGAAAAACGCGCATCAATTTTGAGTCTATCTCTGCTCCTATGAACCTTATGTGCTGTGAGGGCAGCAAGACAGACTTTGACCAATTGAATGTAATCCCCAGGGTAGCACCTAGGGAGATGGTGGCTTTGAGGTTGTCCATTAGTAGATGCCTGGTGGTGGCAGTCAGGAGCCAGTCGTCCAGATAGGGAAACACTTGGAATCCAAGACTTCTCAGGTGAGCCGTCACTACTGCCAAACACTTGGTGAACACCCTGGGGGCTGTGGTGAGACCAAAGGGCAGTGCACAAAATTGGTAATGACTGACTCCCAGGCTGAAGCGCAGATACCTCCTGGACGCCTGATGTATCGGTATGTGATAATAGGCGTCCTTGAGGTCTATGGAGCACATCCAAACATCCTTCTCCAACAATGGGAGAATGGACTGTAACGTGACCATTCGGAATTTGGATTTCGTGACGGATTGGTTCAGTCTGCTGAGATCCAATATTGGTCTCAGGTCCCCTGTCTTTTTTGGCACTAAAAAGAACCTGGAGTAATTTCCGGATCCGATCTGGTCTGTGGGGACCGGTTGGATGACTCCTTTTTCTAGCAGCTTTAAAGCTTCTGCGGCTGCAATTTCCCTTTGACTGGGTGGTGGGTCCGGGATTTTTTTGGACGGTGGGGGTGAGTATATGAACGGAATGGTGTAACCTCCGGCAATGATCCGAAGCACCCATCTGTCCTGAGTGATTGACTCCCAGGCTTTTAGGTGCTTGGCAAAACGACACCCGACTGGCTCCGGAGCAGCACAGCCGGGCAATCCCTCATGATGTGTGGGAGGCTGAAGAGCCACGAAAGGACTCGCGGTCTCCAGAATTGCGGGGCCCTCTGCCGCCTCTGGGACGGCGTCTCCCAGAAAAATTTCCCCGTCCTCTGCCTCTGGAAGGGGAATCTTCCTGCTGTTGGGGGAAAAACTTACGTGATTTACGGAACCACATCTTCCTCCCTCCTTTAGCCTTGGGATAAGGCCGAAAGGGAGTGGAATAACGGGCACCTACGGCAGATAAAGTTTTTCCCTCTTGCTCTCAGCGGGTAAGGGTGTCTTTAACCTTAGGTCCAAACAAAGAGGACCCATCAAAGGGAGCGTCGGCGAAGGAAGATTTGAAGGCCTCCGCAAACTGACACAAGCGGAGCCAGGCTTGTCTCCGTAGAGCCACGCCTGTGCCTGCCGCTCTACCCGCCCCTTCGGCCGCATAGGAAATGAGCCTCATGGACGAGTTAGAAATTGACGTAAGGATAGCCAACTGAGAGCTAACCGACTGGGCTAGCTGCTCAGGTAGGTTACCCGAGAGGGAATCTGACAGCTCCTTGACCAGATCCCTCTGAAGCCTGGTAAAATGTGCCAAATAATTCAGAGACCTTAAAGTAAAGGCCGCTGAAGTCAGGGTGCGCTTCCGCACCTGTCCATGCTCCTAGACTCCTTATTAGGAGGATGGACGGACGTTGAAGCCTCTGCCACGTCCTGTTGTGTAGCAGATGCCACCACCATGGCATCTACAGCCACGCCTTTAGTGAGGAACTCCTTCTCGGGTGGGGCAGACAAAAATTTATTAGGACGAGAAGGGACTGGTTCCACGGTATCCGGATGTTCCCACGCCCTTCGACAAACTAAATCCAGAAGCTCGTCGAAGGGCGGAGACACCCAGGAGGCGGAGGGCTGAGCCCCAAAGGCCTTGAGGAGCACTGACTCATCAGCAGAGGGGGGTTTGGATATCCAGCCGCCTCGTTGTTTGAGGATCTCTAAGATGTCTGCAAATGAGACATCATCCGAGGGCGACTTCGGGACCCCTCTGCATCATCAAGATCAGTGTCTGATGTAATAGACTCGGGAGTCCACGTGCTTCCTCTTGCACGATCTCTTCCTTGGGGTTCCTCCGAAGACAACTCAAGAACCCTCAGGAGGAGGGAAACCCCAATGGGGGTAACCTCAGGCCCAGGGGCTCCGCTGCCTACGGACAGGGAACTGCCAAAGACCCAGTCTCCACGCCCAGGGAAGGTGCCGGTAAAACCGGAGAGATGGCGAAGAAGACTTGGCCAAGGCACTCCTCATAGCTCTGAAAGCCGGACCCCAGAATCCTGGGAGTGTCCGGTCTCGAGCCATGATAGCCGACGGAAGTCCCGCAGCGAGCACCGAGAGGGAGGCTCGGAACCGAAAGCATAGGTCCCAAACATCACCCCGGGTCCAGCCGAAGAAGTCCGTGTACCAAACTCGGACCCGAAGGCCCGGGTTGGAGTAAGGGTCGGAGCCGACCCTAAGATCTCCACCGGCTCCAACAGCACCTGCTCCGGCGGAGCCAAGCGGTCGGAGGAGGAATAGCAATGGGATGGGCCTGGGCTATCGGCTCCGAAGCCAACTGGGTCGGAGCCGAAACAAATTTTTGGAAGACTGGAGACTGGAACAGTCTTTGGAGCACCCTGTCTATATCTGAATCCGACATCCTCGAAGACCGAGAGGATACTGAACGGGTTCGAGATGGCTTCTCCAACGGCCCCAAAGGGCTAGGGGACCGGCTCCGAGGCGACCCGATGACTATCGGCGCCGAAGGAATACCCACACTAGATTCCATCGGTGCCGAGGTGGACTTGGGCGCCGAGGAGGAAGTGTCTGAGCGGGCAACCCTTGTCGGCTCCGAGACCAGTGGAGCCGACGAAGGTGACCCGCCTCTCGATGCCCCAGCCATCGGCTCCGAAACCAGAGGAGTCGAGACTGGTGGCATCGAGGCAGACCGTTCCGCCCTCGGCTCCAAGTCCTTGGAGCCAAGGAGAAGCCTGCCTATGTCTTTTGGCGGTCGGATCCGACGGACTGGTCGGAACCGACGCCCTTTTCTTTTTAGTCGGAGAAGGAGAGGATGCCAAGGCTTCTTCAAAGGAAGGTTTTATTAACCCTTTAAGAATCAGTTTATTTTTCCTCTCCTGGAGGACCCTTGAGGAAAAAGCGTGACACATACTGCATGACTCCTGTAAGTGTTTTGCACCCAAACAATACACACAGAGCGAGTGATCGTCTGTGATAGACATTTTGAAATTGCATTTGGTGCATTTTTTAAAGCCCGAAGGCCTAGGATTTTGAGACATTATGGCAAAACAATCAGTAACTTTGACAGAAAAAATCACCTACTTTCTGTTTACTGACACTACCTACTACAGTTATCGCTTAGGTAAAGAAAGCGTCACAAAAACTAAGGGTACTTTGAAACCCTGTAAGGTTTTAGGAGGGTTGAAAGACCAGGAAGGCCCTAGATGAAGGAGACCTAACCAAACTCAACCCAATCACACAACAAAGTCTTTTGATAAACTCCAAACACACACAAAAGAGAAGAATAGCCGTGAAAACAGCTTTTTATGACAAGAACAGGAAATTCCTGACAGAAAAAAGTTAGTAAATTTACTACTTAGCTCAGCCAGCTCGAGACCACGTCTTCGCAGATTAGCGGCAAACGAGATCTGGGGGACTGGTAGTGGTGCATCCTGGGATATAGTAAGCTCAGCCAATAAGAGACTTCGCTCTTTGGCATAAGCGTGCCGAGTCGGAGCCGAGGGATCGGCTCCGAACCCATCAGTCAGAATGTAGGCGAGATAGGATCACATAACATCATGCACTTTTCATATCTGTCCATCATGCGCAAATCTTTATTCGGAGGATGATAGGTGGATAAGAACGTTTTCGATAACTCCTTTTTAGTGGCTGCTACCACCACCATAGCATCTACTGGAACACCTTTTGTTAAAAAAAGCTTTGTCTTCTGGGCTGGTGATAAATTTATTAGGTCTCCTAGGGATGGGTTCCACTGTGTCTGGAGACTCCCATGCCTTCAACAAACTAATTCCATGGACTCATCGAAAGGCGGAGACATCCAGGAGGAGGAGGGTCAAGATCCAAAAGCTTTCAGGTACACGGACTCTTCATCAGTAAGGTTGATGGGCTTCCAGCTGCCTCTCTGTTTTAGGATCTCTAGGATGTCTGCAAAGGAGACAGCCTCAGAGGGTGACCGTGGGGACCCTTCTGATTCATCGAGGTCCATGTCAGATGTTATTGACTCTTGCAAGTTATCTTTCAAGGACTCTCTTCAGAAGGATATTCTGGTGAGGTCTCAGAAGATAAGGGTTCACCCACTGGGGTTCCTGAAGTTCTGGATCTCTACGCCTTTGTGGAGTCAGTTTTGCTAAGACAAACACCAGTGCTCTAAGGGATGGAATGGGAGTAATTGAAGGTGTGGCTGTCTCTGAGGACAGGGCTTTCCTCATAGCCTGAAAAGCCCCTCTCCCATGCGCTGAAGGAGGCTCCAGCTCCAAGGAAACGAGAGACACCTCCGGCACCACAGGAGTAGGCTCTGAGGCAGTGGTAGGAGCCGAGCTCACATGAACCAAAACCTAAAGGAAGGGTCAGAGCAGACAAAAAGTGGGCTCCACTCATCCCCCCAGAGCCGGCCAGTGATTGTTAGCTCCTAGACTCCCTGGATGGCACTGAGGTAGTCGGAGCAGTCAGGGGCCGAAAGTCCTGGAGCAAGTCTCTGTTCAGACAATCCCATCACCATCAGCTCCACCCGTTCTAGCCCCGAAACCACAGGTCAGGTCGGAGGAGGAATCGAGATCGAAGGGGTAGGTACAGTCGGTTCCGAGGCCCTGAGGGTTGGGTGCAATAAAAGTTTGGCTAACGACAGTGTCTTCAACAGTCTCTGCACCACACGATCCACATCCAAATCAGAGAGGCTCTTAGAGGATCTGAACAATGGGGCTGGAGGAGCTGGCATTTGCAGTAGTGGTGATCGTAACATAGGGGATACCAGTTCCAATGCAGGGAACCAGCTCCGGACTGTTAAAACCAATGGCTCTGAAACCATTGAAGCCGAGGTTGATGATCTTTCTGACCTGATCTCTTTAGATACTGTCGGAGACATTCTAGGTGTTTTTTTAGCCGGCTTTGACTCCGCAGTAGAAGATCTTTTGGAGGATTTAGTTTTGTCAGATGAAGGGGACTTAGCCTCTGACTGGGAGCTTTGACCTTTTTCTATGCCTTTAGCAAAGTTAGACTTTACCAGTCCTTTTAAAATTTATTTTTCCTCTCATGGATGACTTTCGCACTAAAAGAATGGCAAATAGTGCAAGTGTCCTGCAAAAGACTTGCACCTAAGTAATAGGCACACTCTGTGTGTCTGTCAGTCAAAGACATCTTTTGCCCACACTTTGGGCATTTTTTGAAACTGGAAGATTTCGACTCTTTAGCCTGTTTTGACATTCTAAACAGCAATGTATATCAAAAGGAACAACCAGTTATAAATCACTCTAACTTAACTGAGGTTATAAGACAACTATATGTATATATTACTAAAAATTTGCCAAGTAGAGAAGGTAAACACACACATACACACACACACGCACACACACACACACACACACACACACACACACACACACACACACACACGCACGCACGCACGCACGCACACACACACACACACACACACACACACACACACACACACACAGAACCTTTGGACTAACAGTAACAAAATTGAAGAAAGGAAGCCCTCTAACTTAAATGGACTTCTACGATAGAACTAAACACTGTATGCTACTTTAAATATCAAAAACACACTAAGCAGCAAGAAGGAAAGAAGCCCTCTAAATTCAACGGGCTATTAAGTATAACTGTACGGTACAAATGCTAAACACTTATAAACTTCTCTAACTTAACTGCACACTTTAATAATGCTTAAAACCAAAACACTCTAGTGTTCAAGCTTTTCCAAAAAGCCATAGATGAAGCTAAGGCCCTGACAGAGTGTGCTTTGACCCTGACTGGAATAGTTTGCTGTGTTGGGCAAAACAAAAAGGTAATAGCCTTGGACAAACATTTCAAAATAGTCTGCATTGACACAGGTTGTCCCTTCTTACTTTCACAAGAAATGAAAAACTGATCAGAAGTTCAGAAAGATTTTGCCCTGTCAAGACAGTTTCTGAGTAGTCAGAAAACATCCAAAGTAAGAAGTATCCTTTCTCCCTCATTTTTAGGTTCTGCAATGAAAAGAGGGAGATGGATAATTTGGTTTAAAGTAAACCTGGATACCACTTTACACATAAAAAAGGATTATTTCTCAAAGGATCCCTGTCTGTGTGGAAAATGAGATAAGGTTGACCAACCATAAAAGCTTGCAACAAAGACACTCTTCTTGCAGAGGTCAGAGCAATCAGCAAAATTGCTTTCCATGTTAAGAACCTCAAGTCAGCCTAGTAGCAGGTTCAAACACAGAAATTGTTAAGTTCTTTAACACAAAATTAATATCCCACGGGGGCAATGAAAGAGGGGATCTGTGGGCAGACATTTTGAAATATTGACAAAAGAACCTTGATAGAGGAGTAACTTAAGCCATACAATAGTAACTCAGGCACATACTGCAAATGAGAAAAACATAATGGGTGCTGGTTGATTTGCTGACATCACCAAGAAAACCATTTCCATTTGCTTATATATGATTTTCTAGTAGCAGGCTTTCTTGCCTCCATTAATACCTGCTGCATGTCTTCAGTAAACAGGTGTCTAAAAGTTATTAAAATGTTGTCATCCAGACAGTCAGCTGTAGGTTTGATGCCAGGATATATCAGAAACCTGTGGTATTTTGTGAGTAACACTAGTCTGTGAGGAAGCTTGTAGTAACTGTCACTGGCCATTTCCAAAAGAAGGGAGGATCACAGCTGCTTGGGCCAGAAGGGAGTCACTACAATGATCTTTTGGGAGTCCTTCCGAATCTTCAGAATGACCATGGAAATTAGTGGAAAGGGTAGAAAGTATCCTGGAATATTTTAGTCCAAGGAAAAGAAAATTAATGTGCTTTCCAGGCCTTCTTGCATGGAGTGCAGGGGCAGAAGTTTTCCAACTGCCTGCTGCAAATTAAGGCAAAACAATCTATTTGAGGTGTTCCCTGCAGCTGGATCAAATCTTGGAAGATCCTCTGATTCAGTTTCCATTCATGAGAGTCTATCCTGGTCCTGCTCAGGTTGTCTGCCACACAATTGTGCTTCAATGGTATGTAAGATGCCTGTAGTGATTGTGCTAAAAAGCTATATCCCAGGCTACATGGTTAGTCTGCACAGAGGATATGATCTTAATTACGTGAGCCTGAAAAATTCACTGTTTTGAAGGCTAAGGTGGAAGAAGTATAAACTTTCTTCCTAAAGTAATCACATGCTTTACCATTTTTGTCAGGGTTAACTGACGAAAGATGTTAGGCAGGAAATGATTTTGACAGAGAAATCACTGTGAGATCTGATATGGGGTTTGAAAAGAGAAATTTGTGGGTGACAGGAACCTTATATAATTTATCAGACTTCTTGGAATCAGGGGGTTGACTGTCAGCATTATCTAAGGCTTGTAGGAGAGGAGAAACAACTACAAGCTGAGGAAAGTCTACCTGTAATAAATCATAATATCTTTATTGAGATTCTGGAATTTCTTTTTGCTCCCACTAAAGCAACTCCTTCATTCTGGCAAGAGTTTCAGAAAAAGATAACTTTTCAAGAGGGTAACCTGAAGAACAACTTTCCTCAAAATCCAATTTCCCTCTCCTGTGGTGTAGGCACTTGAGAAACACAATATAAATCTAATTACTGTCCCCAAGACTAAGAATCACAATCAAAGAACAAGGAAAAACTTTTTCTTTTAAAATTCTGGAAAAACTCAGAATTTAAACATTAAAAGGCTCCAAATAAACCCTTAGGAAAGACCAGCCAACATTCTCTGACTATCCTATATAAAACAGGACAAGAAAAATACCTACCTTTCTGTTTTCTTTTCTGGAAGATCGTCCAGAAAAAGACCAGCCACAAAGGCATGTCCCTTCTTTAGAAATCAAGCTACTTCAGGCTACTTCATGGTTGAACATCGTCCACTCCTTTGTCTTACATTGACACTTGTGGTTCTCCCTTGCAGAAAGAGAACATCTGAACAGTTGCAGAGAACATGCTTGTCTCATGGTACTTAATGGTGTCTCATGCACAACACATGAGGGAATCCAGAGAAATCAATGAGCAGTCCAAGGTACCTGAATTGGCAGAATTACCTATCATTGCCTTGAGATGAGGGGGGAAGCTGGCTTGAAGACCAAACAGTCTTGTACAACTTTCCTCTTTTTGCAGACTTGGAAGGGAAGAAACAAAAAGCCAGAAGCATTGTTTATGTCTCTAACATGATTTTTCTCCTTTCATTCAAATTCTTGATAATTTCATTAAATGGAGATCAAAACTAGTTGTAATTGAATAAAGAAGCATACAAGAGTTTAGCCTTAACATCTTTTCATAAAGACTATAGTCAAATCTAGGAAAAACCTTCTCAGTATTGACCCAGTATCAACTTCTCTGGAAGAGGCATCAGTGGTGTCATATCCATGCTTGATGGAATGGCATGCTGCTGAGTGGGAGAAACAAGCATGTTTCGCAAAGTAGATTTAGTGTCAGATTCACAAAGGCTAGGAATTAATTCACACGTTTCCAAAAATAGATAACTTGTATCTAATCTTATGGGTCTAGCAATCAATGGCAAGGAAAACCAAAGTGGTAGAAGTATATATCTACTTTCTGAATCTATTCATGGCCCTGTTGTCCTTATCATTTATTAAGTCATTGAAAGAAGGAAGAAGTTTACAAGTTTTTGCCCGATTCTACAGAAATAACTGCTGGGTCAGAAACATTCATTTACAAGTACTTGTGATTATCAGGGAATTTTCAGTATCTGTCTGGTTTCTTGGTGAATGAGGTTGAGATTCTGTACCAAAGAAACAGATAAAAAAGAATCTTCCAAAGCCTTCAAGACAGAAGGTACAACAGAGGGATGAGAACCTCCATGTATAGTGAATTAAAGTACCTCTTCTGAGATTCTGAAACTTGTTTGCATCCCAGTAAACGTGTTCTCTCATTTTAGGGATGGTGTCACAAAAAAGTTATTCTTATGGAGTGTGAGATGAAAAGGCATCCTCAACTTTGGACTCAAAACTTGAGGGAAAATACATCTGGGAAGAGTAATTCAGAGGCTCAGAATCAGAAAAAGAATCTTCCTCAGAAGAACTCTTCCTCTTCCACTCTTGTTGAGGGCTCCTAGAGCAAGTGTAACACGAGGAGAGATATGTCTGCCTTTTGTTTTCTTCTTTTTGGGGTATCCAAAAATAATAATGTGAGGGGAGCAGACCTTGAAAGTATGCCCCTTGAGGGTCTGTGGAATGTCTAAATTAACTAAAACTGAGGTATGACCCAGTTCCCTATGAAATCACCCATGGCTTTGCTGGCCATCTGATCTATTGTAAGGAACATATTAGTTGCCTGAGCCTTCTTCGCCTCCAAAGGTGTCTTGACAGTGAAACAAGTCCAGATGTAATAATCATTAGCTTTAACAGACACATCTGAATCCAACCTGGAAAACAAAGCAAGAAAGTGAGTGTCTTCTTTCTGTTTTTTTTTTTTTTTTTTTTTTTTTTTTGTTTTTTTCTTGTATGTGAATGGACTTCTGAGGGAGAGAATTTGGCATCCTGGTCTTGCAACAGCCTGTATATGTTTGTTTTCCAAATACATTTTAAGAGATGACAAATGGCTTGTTAACATACTTCACATGCCTGTCCTTATTAGGAACTTGCTAAACACAGTCACATTTTTCTCTTAGATGACATGGAAATATCAGTTTCAAATAGGAAGAAGAACAAGAAAAGAAGGAGGATTCCTGATGGGGTATTTTGCTGTCTTAGCAAAATTAGCTGGATCCATTCTTAAGGTTAACAGAATGTGAATCTGACAGAGTCTTGTTTCTTGGATTGAAGGCAAGAAAGTTCTGAGATTTTTCATGCCCATATGTCTCTTAAGTCCCAACATGTAGTCTTGTGCATAAGCCTTTAGTCAGACGTATGGTGAAAGAGGAAGATGCAGCTAAGCTTTTGTAGACTGGCCAGACGTACAGAAGCCTAGGCAGTATACAGCCCATCAGCATTACTGCAACAGTAATCTAATGATGAATATGTACAGTTTAGCTAGTCATTTCTTTCAAGGATTTTCTTTTCCTTTTTTTACCTAAAAAGGAAGGTAAAGTCAAGAGGAGGAGGATGCCATGTCTGCACACACAAATTCTTGGAGATATTTAAATAAAATTGAGGAGAATTTTTTTCTACTTTTAATCATCTTTGAGATCAATGACAATAAAAATCACAGAATTTAACTTCGTGTTCAGCCCCTAAGCAAGCAAATAAAAGACACGACTGGAGTTGGATCGTATTCATAGTATCTGATGCCAAAACTCATATTTCTCATTTCTGACAAACATATTCATCTTGCTCAGAAGTAAAATTATGTAAAGATATAGGAAGGGCCCCTAACAAGGTAGTTATCTGCCTAAAAAGCCTTGAAGCTGAAAGCAGACAATAGTCTGCATTCTCGTAAAAGTGGCAACACAGTTCTGAGTTTTGGTGAATCTATACATCTCTCTTATACTGGCACATCTACTTGTGCAAAGGGTGGACATACAGCACAACAGAAAGGTGCCTGAAGCTTTTTAGACTGGCTAGATGTACATTATACTTGGCAGGACATATCCCATATATGATCACTACTACAAAAGTAGTCTAATTAAAAAGTACAGCTGATTAAGTTGGGTAGATGCTTGAATGATCACTACTGCAGTAGGCTTAGCTATATGAGTTGTATCCTGCTAAGGATATAAGGTCATCCAGCTTACAAAGCTTCAGGGCATCTTCCATGTACCCAAACTATCAATGTCAGCTTGAGCTGGGCTGAATAAAAGACGCATTTGGCCGTGAAGCCCTTCAGAGCTTTCCTGACAGCAGAAAGAGGGAGGCTGATCCCTGAAATGATTATGCTAGGAACAACAAAACATAAATATCCACACCCTGGCATAAAAAAAAAAAAAAAAAAAAAAAAAAAAACACCAAAAGACAAGAGGGGGTGGGGGGAAGGAGTGGCTTCTGCAGCAGTGATCAAGTCAGTAAAGTTGCACTCACTAAATGATGACAGGAATTTGAATTTTAGACTTCATATCCTTTCAAAAATGAATGGCTACATGACCTTTTATTCTAACAACTTTCTAAGTTTCTAAAAGCAATATTTAAAATTTGTCTCTGTTTTGGGGGCTTTGTCCCCCCCATTATTTTTGTCTTTGTCCAGATTTTTTTGTACTAAGAGGTTGACGGCTATGCTCACCATAAGAGACTACAACTCAGATACCCATCTTGCAGAGGTCAGAGCAATAAAAAAGACTTTTTTCCATATCAAGAACCTCAAGTCAACCAAATTAGCTGGTTCAAATGAAGGAAGTGTTAGCTTCTCTAACACAAAATTAAGATCCCAAGGAGGGGACACCAGTTTACTTAGTGACCTCTTATTTAAAAAACCCTTTCAAGGGCATTTTGACATGCAACTGCCTTAAATGAGGAGGATCTATGGACAGTCATGCTGAAATGGTGGATAAATGAACCTTAATAGAGGAATAAGAAAGGTCACAGGATAGTAACTCAGGCAAACACTGTAAAACCAAAAAACACTTACCCCTGAATGGGTTCTGGTTATGTTGCTGGCACTATTTAGTAATATATGATTTTCTAGTAGCAGGCTTTCTTGTCTCCATTAGTGTCTGCTGCACCTCCTCAGTAAACAAGTGCTTAAAAGGAATTAAGGCCTTATCTTCCAGACAGTCAACTGAAAATGATTGATGTTAAGAGTATATGAAACATTCCTATTCTTGTCTAAGTCTGTGAGGAAGCATGTGGTCATTGCCCCTGGCCATTTCCGAAAGAAGAAAGAACCATAGTTGCCTAGGCCAGAAGGGAGTTACTACCATGATCTTGGTGGATTCCTTCTGAATCTTCAGAATTACCCTGGATATTAGTAGAAAGGGTGGGAAAGCATACAGGAACATTCCTGTCTAAAGAAAAGAAAAGGCATCTGTCTTCTAGGCTTTTTTGTATATAGTCCTAGAACAGAATCTTGCCAATTGATTGTTCAAACAGGAGGCTAAGAGGAACTCCACACAGATGGATCAAATATTGGAAGAACCCCAACCTAGTTTCCATTTGTGAGGGTCTGCCCTGGTCCTGCCAGTTTATCTGCCACAAAATTTTGCTATGACGGAATGTAGGATGCCTGTAGAGTGAAAATGTGCTGTGAAACTATATCCCAACTAATATGGCTAGTCTGTAGAGGGGGTACAGCCTAGTTCCCACTTGCTTGCTGATGTACCACATGACTATGGTATTGTCTGAAACCACTTTGAAGAGGTTTCAGAGGCCAAAGGTGGTTCAGAGAGTTGGGTGCCTTAATGTGCTTGCATCAGTCCTTGGTGTCTAACACCCCTGCACTTTTATCCCTCTTGAAACAGCTCCCTCATCAAAGTCTGAAGCGTCTGTGGTGACTGACTGCTTTGGAGCAGGAACGGAGAATGCAAGACCAAGATTTAAATATATCTACTGTCTTCACCAAAAGATTTTTCTCTGGCAAACCTTATCACTGGGATTTGAAAAGATAAAAGGTGTTGATGCAAAAGTGGAACATGAAGAACATTCATGGATGCTGTGAGACCCAAATCCTGAGGTATTCCCTTGCAGTGACTGAAGTCTCAGTGGAAAACCAGAAAATGTATCTAAATGAGGATCTGTTTTTTCCTTTAGAAGAAAAGCTGTTTGAACTGAGGTGTCTGGTTGAAATCCCAGCCACACAATCCTGTGTGAGGAAGTCAAGAAAGACTTTTGACTGTTCTCTTGGAATCCCAGTTTGTGTAAGAGATTTCTCACCTAAGAGAGAGATTCCTGACTCTGAAAAAGACTTTGCAAAGATAAGCAAGTCATCTAAATAAGAAACAAGGTGGATGCCCTCTAGTCTGCAATGAACTGTAACTTAAGCTAGACATGTTGTGAACACTCTTGGTGCAGTGGATAGTCCAAAGGTTAAGGTAAAAAACTGACAATGTGATCCAGACATGCAAACCCTTAAGAAACATATGGAGTCTGGATGAATAGGGATATGATGATAATTATCTTATAAGTCTAGTGTTAGCAGGAAACTTGAAAGAGGAAGAAGAGGTACAGGTTGTGAAGTGACATCATTTTAAATTAGGGCACTATCACAAACAGGTTTAGGAAAAAAAGATCCAGAAATTGGTCTCCAAGCATTTTCTCTCTTTGGCACTAGGAACATCCTTGAATAAAACCCTTCACCACTTGGAAAGGAGGAACTGGTTCTCTCAGTCCTTGGGACAGCAAGCAATGAACAAGTGGAAACAAAAAAGTCTGCTCTGGAGGATAAGGAATATCCCCCTGGAAAGGAGTAATTTCCTCCCACCGTCATGTGTAACCTTGATGAATGCTATTCAGAACCCATCTGTTTGAAGCAATCTTTTTCCAAAGAATAAAATGGAGATTAAGACTTTCTGGATGAAAAAAAGGGGCCAGGGTGAGAGTGAGTCACAAGGCGTCTTAAGTAGTCATTCCGAAATATTGGACAGTCCTTGGTTTAGGGAGGTTAGAGATTTCTTTCTGGAACTCCCTTGCCATTCCTTCTAAAACACCTGCTTAGCTGAATTCGTTTGAGACTGTTTATTCTCTTTTCTGACAAAAATGGAAGAAGAGAAAGAAAATCCCTTAGGCAATTTGTAGAAGGAGGGTTGAAAACTTGTAGAGGTTCCCTGGATCAGCTTGCCCCTTTCATCACACTTTTTGATCACGTCTGCAGCAGAGGGGCCAAACACTAAATCTCTATCCAAGGGAACATTTAAAATTCCATTGTTAACTTCATCTGAAAGATTCTGAGAATGCAGACATGCAAGCCTCCTTAAAACAGTAGCAGTGGCCATAGCCCTGGAAGAAGTATCAACAGACACGTGTACACACACACACACACACACACACACACACACACACACACACACACACACACACACACACTGCAAACAATGAGTAGTAACTTGTGCAAAAGAAGAAACTAAGTTATTTATAGCAGATATTGCCCTCAAGAAGAAACGGCAGATAAAATATTCCTCATACTTTCACAATTTGACAAAAGAAACTTTAACATATGAACCTGACAATTCAAATTCCTAAAATCCAATGTTTCAGAAGTAAACACTTTTTCCCATACCTATCAATAATTTTGCCATTCTTTTCAGAATGAGTAGAAAGTTGAAGTTGAAAAAGGGTGATTGTGAGGTGGAGTTCAGGGAAGAGTTAAGACAGGCACTGGGTGGCAGTGAAGAGTTACCGAATATCTGGGTAACTACAGCATAGCTGGTAAGGGAGACATCTAGAAAGGTGGTTGGTGTGACATCTGGACAGAGGAAGGAGGACAAGGAGACCTAGTGGTGGAATGAGGAAGTACAGAAGAGTATACAGAGAAAGAGGTTGTCGAAGAAGAAGTGGGATTGTTAGAGAGATGAAGAAAGTAGACAGGAGTATAAAGAGATAAGGCATATGGTGAAAAGAGAGGTGTTGAAGGATAAGGTGTCCAACCTTTCATACAACTCTCCATACGCCTTATCCTTAGTCTTCAACATGATGTTTGCTCTGAGAGTGTTGATGGAGAAGTATAGAGCAGGTCAGAAGGAGTTGCACTGTGTCTTTGTGGACTTAGAGAAAGCATATGACAGGGTGCCTAGAGAGGAGCTGTGGTATTATATGAGGAAGTCAGGAGTGGCAGAGAAGTATGTAAGAGTGGAACAGGATATGTACAAGGGTAGTGTGACAGTGGTGAAGTCTGTGGTAGGAGTGATGGATACGTTTAAGGTGGAGGTGGGATTACATCAAGGATCAGCTCTGAGCCCTTTCTTATTTGCATTGGTGATGGACAGGTTAACAGATGAGATCAGACAGGAGTCCCTGTGGACTATGATGCTTGCGGATGACATTGTGATGTGTAGTGAGAGTAGGGAACAGGTTGAGGAGATCCTGGAGAGGTGAAGATATGCTCTAGAGAAGAGAGGAATGAAGGTCAGCCGGACTAAGACGGAATATATGTGTGCGAATGAAAGGGAGGGTCGAGGAATGGCGAGGATGCAGGGAGTAGAGTTGGTAAAGGTGGATGAGTTTAAATACTTGGTATCAACAGTTCAGAGTAATGGTGAATGTGGAAGAGAGGTGAAGAAGATAGTATAGGCAGGATGGAGTGGGTGGAGAAGAGTACCAGGAGGGATTTATGACAGACGGTTACCAGTAAGAGTAAAAGGGAAGGCCTACAAGAGGGTAGTGAGACCAGCTATGCTCTATGGGTTGGAAACGGTGGCATTGATAAAAAGGCAGGAGTCAGAGCTGGAGGTGGCAGAGTTAAAGATGTTAAGACTTGCACTGGGTGTGATGAGGATGGACAATATTATGAATCAGTATATTAGAGGGTCAGCTCAGATTGGATGGCTTGGAGACAAAGCCAGAGAAGTAAGACTGCATTTATTTGGACATGTGCTTAGGAGGGATGCTGGGTATATTGGGAAAAGGATGCTATGGATGGAGCTGCCAGGAAAGAGGAAAAGAAAAAGGCCTAAGATTAGTTTTATGGATGTGGTGAGAGAGGACATGCAGGTGGTTGGTGTGAAAGAGCAAGATGCAGAGGACAGGAAGAAATGGAAACAGATGATCCGCTGTGGCAACCCCTAATGGGAACAACCAAAGGAAAAAGAAAGTCAGAACGAGCAGTATTGGAATTAAGTAAGTGCTTATCAGCAGTGGGATCAACTAAGGTTATAGTTTCTGGGTTAGGTTTGGGAATAGTGAATAACAATTTGAATTTCTTAGGAATTTTATACATCTTAACTGGCTTTTTATGAACCACTGGGTGACTAACAGGAAAATTGCAGGCGATAACACATAACATCCTCTAAAGTAGACAAAATAAGAGGAATGGGTGTAGGTTCTGTGAATCATACATCTTATCTGCCTTTTTAGGAACCACTGGGTAACTAACAGGAAAATAGCGGGCAGTAACACATAACATCCTCTAACGTTGACAAAATAAGAGGAATGGGTGTAGGTTCTGTGAAGATCCTTCTTTAACAACTCATAGTATTTTCCCATGCACTGAAAAACCTCAGTGTTCTTCCACATGAAAACACTGGCACATTCTAACAATAGTCTCAGAAAAAAAGAAATGGCCAAAGGAAGAATCAGAAACTGAGGTCTCCTCTGAGTCTGAATCAAAAATGTGAGGAACAAACCCTGAATCCATTCCAGCATCTTCCTGTTCAGATTTAGAATGTTGAATCTCTTCAGGAAAAGAGGGATCCCTTTTTCTTTTACCAGGAACTACTTTACAAGAAGGATCATTAGCCTGAATTAAACCCTGAGCCAGACCCAATAAACTACTCCTGACTAAAGAAATTTGAGGAGAAGTGGATACATGCTTGCTTTTATTTGTGTTTTTCACAAGAAAAATGGGATGAACGGTGTTGCTAATGGAAACAACTGTTTCCCCAGGAATTGGCACAGCATTCTGACACAAAAGGGACAGTTTCCCTGCTCCCTCTCCCAAGACTGATAAGACTGGCTTTCCCTTGCCCACTGAGGAGACTACAATAGCCGCAGAGGAAATAGTTAGCCCCTGATCCACTGGGGCTGTAGGTGCAATACCAGAGAGATTTGGGTTAAAAAGATGAGTGGTCTGAGATACAACAAATTGTCATAGCAGAGTCACTCACCTGTGGCTGAGACAAACTGCTAGCCTACTAGCAAAGTCTGCTTGCTTAACTTTTTCTTTTTGTGGCTAGAAAAAGGACTAACTGTGGGACCAGTAGTCTATTCCATGGTCAAGCCAAAAATGGCACTTCTTTCCTCTAGAAGATACATAGCAAATGCAGATAAAACTACCAGTACGCAAAATTTTTTTTTTTTTTTTAGAAAAAACACTAAAAAACACTATGCCAGCCACACCAAGGAAAAATAAACACCGTATCTTCACAGAAAATATGTTTTCAGTTAGTTAACACTACTTTTAAACTGATAAAAAACTAGACCTCTGTTTTAAAAGTACCTTCGTGGCTAAAGACCACCCATTAATACAAAATATTCCTAGCTTAGAATAACTTTCCTGAAGAGGAATGTAATAAACCATTAATATATTTAAGAAAATGAAAGTTTTTTTCCCCCAAAGAGAAGTATGATTGCTGCACTCAAATTTACCCATACATTTTTTTAAAGATCCAATGATAATTTTGCAGCTTTTTAGTCACACATTCTGTTTAATCATCAACTAAGTAAAGATTCCTGATTGGGGTTGAGGTTTAACACCTTTAAATATACTGATCTAAGCTGCCATATCTAGCCCTCAGTGATGATTACATGAGATCGGAGTCATGGGCAAATCTTACAGACTTGCCACAGCCTTTAGAATCCCCAGATGTGCAATCCCATAGCTGTTTTTCTAAATATACATGACCACTGACCAGCTTTCAAACCGTTAGGACATCTTCTATGCACCCAAACTATCATTGGCTGAAGTAGAGCCATATAAAAGGTAGCTTGGGTGTCAAAAGCTTCAAAACGTTCCTGCTCCAAGAAGGGTGGCTACAGCCCTGAAAGGACAATGCTAGAAAAGGAGCAACTAATTAAAAAAAATCTAATTTTATATATACGTGTGTGTACATTCAAAATATATACATACACATACATATACATAAAAGGGGGTTGAAAGGAGAGGATGGCTACTGTAACACTAATCTAAATAGAGCGTTAACATTATTGTAAATTTAGTTAAACAAATGTACCATGTTCAACATTTAGATCACTGTTGCAGTAGCTAAGCTAAAGGGAGGAGGAAGGAATTCAAGCATCCAGGACCTGCTAGAAAATTGCCCTTGCAAAGAATGTTTTGGGCCTGGAAAAGAAACACATTTGGTAATGCTTTGTGAAAGCATTCACAAAAAATCCAAGTTACTGCCTCTAGAATACTTCTAAAGTCCACCCTTTCCAAAACTGCCAGGTATGAAGACAAAGCCCTAGTAGAATGGGCCCTACCCTGCCTGGAAGCGGCTTGTTATGGTCAGCACTGTAGACAAACAGCTGTTCGGCTTTCCTGAAGGGTTTAGTTTTGGCCAAGTAGTGTTTGTGCTGCAGTGGACATCTAGAGTATATATAGAATTCTTTCTCCCCTGTTTTTAGGTTGTGGAAAGAATACATGGAGATTAATAGTTTGTTTTAAAGTCAACTCTGAAATCACTTTATACACAAAAGAAGGATTACGTCTCAAAAAAAATGTCTTTATGGAAAATGAGGTAGGGTTAACTCACCATAAGAGCTTGTAACTCAGATATTCTTCTTGTAGATGTCAGAGCAAAGAGTAATACAGTTTTCCACATTAAGAAACCAAAATCAGCCCGATGAGCTTGTTCAAATATGTGTCAGCTTTTCAAGCACAACATTAATATCCCAAGAAGGAGCCACATGTTTTCTAGGTAAGCAGATATGTAAAATCCCTTTCAAAAACTACTTCACTCAAGGACAAGTAGAAAGTGGGGATTTAAAGCAGAAATGTCCAAAAGATGAATCTTGATAAAAGAACAGGAGAGGCTAGTGGATATAAACTCTTACATATAATCAAGAACCACAGGCAAAAAGGTCTTGAAAGGTTTCTTAGAGTGGAACCAACTTGAAAATCTTTTCCACGTATCTATATATCTATATCTATATATATATATATATATATATATATATATATATATATATATTTATTTTTTTTTGTGTGATTTTTAAGTATGTGTGTATATGTGTACATATCTATATCTATCTATATCTGTCTGTATATATATATATATATATATATATATATATATATCTAGGGGTCTACTTCATACCATCAAAATCGAATCCCACATCGTCAAGACAAAATCAACGAAAACCCACTTCAGCGAAAGACTGGACTGTCAAATATAGTCTCAGGGTAAGTAATCTCTAATACCAAAAGTCACAAAAATGAAACTGCAGCATCCAAACTAACTCAAGTATGGATGCCCCCCACAGCATCCCAACTAAGTATACCAACTCCGAGATCACACTACAGTTGGGAAAAGGGTAAAGTTCACCTTTTGTCCAACAGGTTACTTACCCTGGGAATAGTTTTGCAGATCTGGTCTTTCACTGAAGTGAGTTTTTGTTGATTTTGTTTCAATAATATGGGATTTCAATACTTTCAGGTAGACCCATATATAGTATATACCCTTTCAGAACCCACCACTATACAGCACTGAAAAGCCTAAATTGGTTAGAACTGCCACTTCCGCTAATATATACCCAACTTCTTACCACCTATAAAATTATACAGCATCCATTTACCTGTCTAGCACTAAACAACATTCTAAACAACTATGTTTCCGTCGGTCATTGCGATCCAGTGATCAAAAACTCCTGTCTGTATACAAACCGAGCAAATCTACTGGGCACTGTCTGCACTCATACAAGGTTGCAAAAGCCTGGAACTCCTTACCTGTGTCCACCAGGTCTATACCCTCCCTTCTATCTTTCAAAACTACAATGAAAGACTTCCTAGCAAAAATCTGGCTTTGTTCTTTCTCAAAACCAGGATAAACTATATCCCTAAATGTGAATAAGTACCTTTTCATTCCTTATACCGCCTTACTCTCCCTTCTTCACTTACTTCCTTACTGCTGTCTATTTCTCTTCCCTGATCTTCTCTCGAAATATACCATAAACCTGTTTTTTTCCCTTAATTCATATTGCGATTCCTATTTGTACTGGACAACTTACTTTAAATTTCTATGCAAACTGTCTAAAATTTTTCTAAATATTAAATGATTGCATATACCTTGTATTTATTCTTAACCAATGTTTTATTTTATGTCTAATTTGTTATAATTATTCAAAATGCAGATGTTTTTGTTTTATTTTTGAAGATTGTAAAATTTTTGTGCTTAAAATGTTTTGTAATAATTTGGAGCTCTTCTCCCTTAGCCTTAACTGAAAATGGGCTTCTACCCAGTCTGACTTTCCCAGTAATCAAATGTCAATAAATAAGTAAAGGTATATCTATGTATGTATGTATGTATATATATATATATATATATATATATATATATATATATATATATATATATATATATCTCGCCAACTTTAATACCTGCTGCACATTCTCAAAAGAAAGGTACCTAAAGATATTGAAACTCTATCAACCAGAAGGTCAAGTGTTTTTAGGCTGGGATGAATAAAACAACCCGTCTTGTGTAAGTAAATCCATTGTGTAAGAAGCTTGTGGTAATTGCCTTAGCCAATTTCAGAAGAAGGGAGAACGACTGTGGTCTGGACCAAAAGGGAGTTATCACCAGAATCTTTGTTAAGGGTGAAAAGGCATACAGGAATAGTCCTATCAATGGGAATGAGAAGGCATCTGTATTCCAGGCCTGTTGGCAAGGAATTCTGGAACATAATTTCTTTCTATATCTTGAAAGGAGGCAAATAAATCTATCTGAAGTGTTTCCCACTGCTGCATCAATTCCTGGAAGAACCCCAGGTGTAATTTCCATTTGTGACGGTTTATCCTGGACCTGCTCAGCATGTTTGCTGCAATATTTTGCTCTGACAGAATGCTGAGCTGAGTCTCGGGCCACCATAGCAAGTCTGCAAATGGGATAAAATCTGATACTCCCTTGTTTGTCGACATATCACATCAATGTGGTGTCATCAGTGAAAAGCTGCTGATGTCCTGGGACAAGAAATGATTTAAAGCAATTAAGGCATCGATAACTGTCAACATCTCTTTGACATTTATCTGCTTCTGTCTGCCCTCTCATTTGACTTAAGTGTCCCCAAGAACACTACACTGACTCTGAGAACGGATGGCCTGTTAATTTGATGATAAAGATTCTGAACATATGGAAAGTTCTGATTCAGAAAAAACTGAATTTCAGTCTAAGGCCAAGGATGAAAGATGTTTTAGCCCTACTATCCAGTGATTAATGGGGTTATGTTTAGAGACATTCACCATCTCCAGAAGAACACAGACATCTAGGTACAGGCTTGAATTTTAGTAGCCTGGCTAGAGATGGGAAGGTGTTCAAATACAATTTATAAAAAGAAAAATCCGTGGTATCCCTCAAAGTCTCAGAAATCCCAGTATGCAACCTATACTGGGTCAAAACAAACCAAGAAGAAACTTAGCAGTGTGCAGAGTGTGATGTTCACTTCTTGAATTATGTTAAGCACCTAGTTAATTAATAAAAACTGAATAGTAAAATACGTGCTGCAAATAATAATAAAATAGCAAATAGTAGGTAGTCCACAGTTGAGTTAAAAATGGTAGGTAGTCCACAGTTGAGTTAAAAATGGAATATCCTTTATTGAAACACACAAAACTTTTTTTTTTTTCAAATACAATTTATACACAAATAACAAAGCTTAGGTCAGAGGACTGGAAAAGGTATAAGCTCTTGAAAACTAAGGCAGTGGTGTTTCCTTCTTTGTGGTCTAGAAGAAGTGACAGATTTTGTTCAAGATGATATGCATTCTCTGAATGCTAGTAGTAGACTGGTTGTTGCTACTACAAGTACACCACACTGTAAAGCTGGTTGTAGCACTCCAGTAGTTTATAAACTAAAAAACAGGTGTTCAGTAATGCCTCAGTCTTGCAGGTTACATTCTATGCATGGATAGGGCAGGTCAGAAATAGAGCCTGCTTGACCCTTAAGTATTTGAAGAGTTGGACATTTTCCCCATTTGTTGTTGCTGGTAAGTCATTTTGTGCTTCAAACAGCATTGCATTTTTCCTAAAGTTAACACACACCAAACTCCATGCTGCTGGTCAACCACAAGGCTATACTACTCAATGTTGTTTGTCTTTCAGCTTTTTCCTGGTAAGGGGTCGCCACAGCGGAACTCCGGTCCGCTAATGATTGGCAGTAGATTTTTGTAAAACGCTGAGGTGCCAGCTCGACGCCCAACCTTCAACGAAGGCACGCCCATTTATGCACGCATGTCTTTCGAACGCTACACAACCGTGGTGAGGACATGCAGACTCCACACAGAAGGCACTCCCAAGCCAAGCTGAGAATTGAACGGGAGAACTTCTTACTGTGAGGTAACAATGCTACCACTGTACCACCGCGGAATATTAATTGCATAAACAGAACTTCAGCAATAGGGCATATGAGTGATATACATCTGTAAGATCTGACCGCTATTTGGAACCATATGTTTGAAGAGGAATAAATGGTACGTGACTTCCACAGGTTACAGGACACCCCACTGACAAGTGAGGATTAATAGTATAGATCACTGTCAATGATGTGAAACTGATATAAGAACAGACGAACTTTGAGTCAGAACCTGCACTCCCATACCTGGGAGTATTGCTAATCACTGGTTGACCATAGTGATTGTTATAGACTGAAAACCAAACACATGGTTGCACTCTGAAAGTTTTTGTATATGGATTCATTAGGAAGGTTGGTAAATTTTCACCAATATGTAACATATGAACTTAAAACTGAGAAATAAGTTATGTACTCACCATAACGTTCCATGTTTGTTATCCATCTCACTGTTCATTCTTACAATGATGGGTTCGGAGCCGATTCTTGGCTCAGACTCGGCCGAATACATAGCTGAAAGTCTCAAACCTGGCTTGTGGCAAGAAGGTATCCCACAATGCAGTGGTGCAATTCCCCAGGTCTTGTTTGCTGCTACTAATGAATGATATGTACACTATATACATATATATATATATATATATATATATATATATATATATATATATATACATATACATATATATATATATATATATATATATATATATATATATATATATATATATATACTATACCTAATAGAAGGAGAAACAAACTGAAACAAAGAGCTCCTGAAGGTAATAAAAACATCCACCAGGTCCACAAGGAGTCTTTGGCAGGGGGAAGGAGGGAGGGTTTGTAAGAATGAACGGCGAGATGGACAACAAACATGGAACGTTATGGTGAGTACATAACTTCTTTATGTTATGTTGTCCTACTTCGCCTTAATTCTTACAATGATGGGATAGCGTCCCTAACACCTTTACCCTGGGTGGCTCACGGCAGTACACCTTTAAGCACTGTGGAACCAAAGGAAGCCCTGTCCCTGGACACTTTGTAATGCATGATAAAAGTATGTGGAGTGGTCCAAGTAGCTGCCGCACAGATATTATCCATGGGAATTCTGGCTTGAAAGGCAGATGACGTAGCTATTTCTTTAGTGGAATGAGCTTTCACTTTGAAAGGTAAATCTCTGTGATTTGAAGTATAAATGAATGTTATACAATTTGAAAGCCATTTGGAAAGAGAAGTTTTAGAAACTGAACTACCCTTTTTTGCATCAGAGAAATATATGAATAGTTGGTCAGATTTTCTAAAGTGAGTTGTCTATGCACATCTAGTTGATGTAATTTGTATTCTGCCTTGTTGCTATGATTAAGAAAGAACACTGCAAGCTCTATAGATTGATTTATGTTGTTTGGAGAAGAGACTTTGAGTAGGAAAGAACGATTAGTTTGCAAGGATACCCTATCCTTATGAAAAATCAAATGGCAGTTAAATAGAAAGAGCTTGCAACTCTGATATCTTCTAGCAAAAGTTATAACCATTAGAAACAAGGCCTTCCAGGAAAGGAACTTGAGGTCTGAAGATGATGATGGCTCAAAGGGTGGTAACATGAGATTAGACAGAACAAAATTTAAATCCCAAGGAGAAAGGGGGTCCTTAAAGGGAGGTCTTAATAAGGAGGCACCTTTTAAGAAGGTTCTACACAGCCTGTGTGACATTAAGGTGGAGACAGAATCACCAATGTGAAAATTTGATAGTGCAGCAAGTTGAACCTTGATGGTTGCTGCAGCTGAACCTTGCTAGAAGAGTTCTGCCAAAAATTCCAAAATAGAATGGATAGGTGCAGAAAAAGGATCAGTGTTCCTCTTTTGAGCCCAAAAGGAAAACCTTTTCCATTTGCTAGAATACAGTTTTCTAGTGCAGTGGCGGCTGGTAACTTCAAATCAAAGGGGGGCTGCAGGAGACAGCTGAATGGTGGGGTCAGTGGGAATGGGTGTGACCAACTAGAAAGGGGAGGAGCTATGCTCAAAGCCACAAAAACTGTAACTTTAATTAAATATGCTGCCCTGGGTGCCAAACCATCATTATGAGAGTCCAATCAAGACAAAATGAAGTGTAGAAGAAAAAAAATATTTCAGTACATTGGCTGCATGACAGCTTACTTAATATCTAGATGGAACCAAAAAGGTTGTGAGGCATGAAAAAATAATTTACTTTTTAAATACATTACTGGAAGGCCAGTCAACTCAAGTATAAGAAAAACAAGCAAAACTCAACTCAAACCACTTCTCCTTGCACTGCAGTTCTAATTATAATTTATATTCGGCTTTATTAAAGTACCAAGTAACATGCTGAAATTAGCAATCTCTGTGATACCCCCACTTGTAAAAATGGTTCTTATCCAAAAAAGACCTGCTGCCTGACAGCAACTATCTACTTGTTTCATGAGGAAAACATGATCAAAGTAAAAAATGAAAAGCAAACAAGAAACAATCTCAACATACATTGCTTCAAGGATTATTGCACAGGTTATAAACCAGACACAATAGATTAGCATTCTGTTTAGTTTGTAGTAAAGCCTGCAAAGATGACTGCAAGTCTCCAACAAATGTAATGAGCTTCTTAAAATAACGTAATCCTGTCCTTTATTACAAATACTGTCATATGCATTTCAATACCCAAGGACATTATCTAGTTATGTAAGTATTCTCTGCATGACAACAAGAGAAAGGCTTTCAATGTTGGCACTTCTTTAACATTATGCTTATTAAAACTTACTTGCATCTTACAATCTCAGACAAGCTTACCTGATGGTCATTAAAGCATTGCTACTTAAACACAGAGCAACAGGCACTTTCTGAATAATAATAAGCATAAATCAACAGTATAAAAATATGACAGAAACCAGAACATTCTGCAAAATCAAGGACAGATGAAAAGCCACTGTAGTACTTGTCTCTACCTTGGATGGGGGGATACTCTGCACATTTACACTGCATAACTGCTCCTTGCCTTGCTTGGACACATGGGGGAGTGGGGTGCAACAAGTATGTCACAATTTGAAATGTCTCTGACTGACTGTGATGGCCCTGATACATTTGTCATACCTCTCAACCTCAGAGCAAGAAATCTGAACAAAGCCACACATAGAAGTGGGACAAAGGCCCAAAAATAAGGACAATTTTTAAATATTTCTCTTATAAACTTAGAAAGATAATAGAATACTATGTCTTGCATTAGTATGAATTTTGTGAAGGGTATGAAATCTGAAACTGAAATGTCTGTCATTATTTTCTAACATCAGTCTTTAATGATTTGCCACTAATTTGCAAAATAAAACACAATTTTATGAAAAACTGACTAAAAATGTGATGCAAAAATATAAAATAGCCACACAATACAGCTGGGAACCTGTCAAAGAAGGGACACTTTTTAATATTAGTACTGCTAACTTGAGCAGCTGACAAAATAAAAGACTCTACATGCATTTCTAAAATAAAAGTAATCTATAACTCTGATTATTACAGTTATTTATTAATTATAAATCCTCCATGTTTTCTTCCAAAATTGCCATTTTGCGGAGGGATTATTAGGGGAAGAGCAACATTTTGAGCCAAAATCAGGCCAGTTGAGATGTTTGGATATGCCTAATTCTATAAAGCAATGTATTTGCACGTACCTCTCAACCTGTTAATGCAGGAAATCTGAACAAGGCCAAATATATTGCGAGAACATATAAACAGTACTAAAAATTGCTCTTGTATAAACTGAGAACAGTTGATAGAATAACAGGTCTTGCTTTAGCATGCATTTTTCTGAAGGTTATGAAGTCTGAAACTCAGTGTCTGTCATTATTTAGTGACTTCATTCCTAAACGATTTGCCAGAAAAAGTACAGTTTTGTACCTACCATAAATGTAGATGTTCGAAGATCCACATTGCTGCAGTCATAACTTATGGGTAGTCCGCTGTCCTCGGTCGGCCCGAATACCAAAGTATTAGGCTGACGTCGGTCATGGGCGCTCAGAACTGACATCAGAGCGTCAGGGTATTAAAGCGCATGACCGACGTCATATCCTCAGTCTTTTCTTGCCCCAGAGGTCAGAAGGCCCTAAAAAGAAAGGCCACAGCCAAAAATAGAATACTTCCCAAAAGTCATGTACAAATAACAGCTACCACCCAAACCATACAATCATTCCAAACTACAGAGGGGAAGGAGGGAGGGTAAATTGGAGTGCAGCAATGTGGATCTTCGAACATCTACATTTATGGTAGGTACAAAACTGTACTATGTTCTTCATCTCACATTGCTGCAGTCATAACTTATGGGTAGAATCCCAAAGCAGAGGTAAAGGGAGGCTGGCAAAATCATAAAGCATTGGGAGCTGCCAAAATGCCCTGTAAGATTGCAGTGGCAAATCCAGCCCTAGATTTGGAATAAAGAGGAAGATGGTAATGTTTAGAAAAAGTGTGCACTGAACTCCAAGTAGCTGCTTCCAAAATATCTTTAGTAGCTACTCCCCTTAAAAAAGCAGTAGAAGTGGCAGTAGCCCTAGTGGAGTGAGGTCTGATTCCAGCCGGAATCTCCTTACCATGATGAGAATAACAAAAAGCAATACAAAGGCCAATCCATTTAGAAATAGTTTGTTTTGAAACAGGTTTCCCCTGAGAACCCAAAGCAAAAGAAACAAACAACTGCTGAGACTGTCTGAACCCTTTAGTCTTGCTCAAATAATAACGCAACTGCCTGTGAATATCCAAAGTGTGCAAAATTTTCTCCCCTTTATTTTGGGGATCTGCATAAAAAGTAGGCAAATGAATTGATTGGTTCAAGGCCACATTTGAAACCACTTTAGGCATAAAAGTAGGGTTAGTACGCAGAGATACCCTATCCTTATGAAAAATTAGGAAGGGTTCAACTGCCATAAGAGCCTGTAATTCAGAAACCCTTCTAGCAGATGTAATGGCCAACAAAAAAGCAGTCTTCCAAGACAAAAACTTTAACTCAGCAGTAGCTGCAGGTTCAAAAGGAGGTAAAGTAAGTTTTTCCAACACAAAATTGAGATCCCAGGCAGGGGTAGGAGCTCTACGTGGGGGTCTTATGTTCTTCGCCCCTCTAAGAAATTGCTTAAACAAAGGATGAGAGAATAATGGTGGGTCACAGTCATAGTGAGCAGAAATGGCTGCAGCATGAACTTTTATAGAGGAGAAAGACAAACCCTTGTCTAATAATTCTGTAAGATATTGAAGAGAAACACTTAAATCAGGCCTGGAAAGATCAAAGCTCTTTGTTTTGCTCCAAATTAAAAATCTCCTCCATTTATCAGCATAAACTGTCCTTGTACTAGGCCTTCTGGCCTCCAAAATAACATTCAAAACTTGTTGTGGAAGCTGCGACCCTCCAGGTTCTAGAACAGAATATGCCAGGCTGTTAGATGCAGGGACTGAATCCTGACATTGAGGAAATGATTGCCCTCCTGAGACAAAAGGTGCGGAATCGAAGGCAAAGGCCATGGAGGCTCCTGTACTAAACTCCTCAGCAGAGGGTACCAGTGTTGTCGAGGCCAATCTGGAGCTATTAGAATCATGGAGGGCTTGTCTTGTCTGACCTTCAAGAGTACCTTGGGGAGGAGAGGCAGAGGCGGAAAGGCATAGACGTGAAGATTGCTCCAACTGAATGATAGAGCATCCACTTTCCAAGCTGTGGGATGAAACATTTTTGTGCAAAACTTTGGCAACTGGAAATTTAGTGGAGAAGCAAACAGATCTATGTCTGGAGTTCCCCATATCACTGTCAATTTTCGAAATACATGAGGATCCAATTTCCACTCGTGGGGATCCACTATCTGTCTGCTCAAAACATCTGCTAAGGAGTTCTGTGCTCCTGGTAGAAACCTTGCCTGAAGATTGAGGTGTAAACTGAGAGCAGTCTCCCACAAAATCATTGCTTGCCTGCAAAGAGGGTACAAATGGGTTCCCCCTTGCTTGTTGATGTACCACATGACAGTTGTGTTGTCTGTTTGAATCAACACTTGCCCTGGGTGAAGTAAATCCTTGAAAGCCATCACTGCAAATTGGACTGCTAACATCTCCTTCAAGTTGATATGTAAATGTTGAAGTCTGGCAGGCCACGTGTCTTGAACCCATTTTCCATTGAGGTGTGCTCCCCAAGCCTTGTCCGAGGCATCTGTCATTAAAATCTGACTCGCCTCTGGTCGGGTCACAGAGAGTCCCTTGTTTAGGTGACATTTCTGAGCCCACCACAAAAATTCCTTTTGAATGCAAGGTATTATTTGAATGACAGTGTCCAGATCTTGGCAGTGTTGTGTCCATACATTTTTGAGATACCATTGTAGCTTCTTCATATGCAGTTTGGCATTGGGAAGCACCAGAATACAAGATGCCATGAACCCCAAGGCTTGAAGGACTGTCCTTGCAGTCAGCCTGGACCGTAGAGACAATTGATGGAAGTAAAGTGTAAGGCTCTTTTGCTTGTCCGGGGTCAAAAAGGCCATCTGGGAAGCTGTATTCAGTCTCACACCCAGAAAGCACATTTCCTGAGAGGGTACTAGACTGGACTTTGTTTCGTTCACAGAATACCCTAGGCACCTTAACACTGCCATCCCATACTGTAGATGATGAAGAAGTTCGTACTTGTCTTGAGCAAGAATCAGGCAATCGTCCAAATAAGGATAAATTTGTATTCCTCTTAACCTTAAGAAGGCTATCACTGGAGCCAGAACCTTTGTGAACACCCTGGGCGCAGTAGATAAGCCAAAGGGCAATGCAGAGAACTGATAATGTAAAGTCCCAGCCCGAAAACGCAGGTATCTCCTGCAACTGGGCCTGATAGGAACATGAAGATAAGCCTCTTTGAGATCCAGAGTTACCATCCAGTGATCCTTGCCTAACAGAGGTAGAAGCTGTTGCAACGTCAACATTTTGAATTTTGGAATGTCCAGGTATGTGTTGAGGATAGATAAATCCAAAATCGGCCTCCAAGTGTTTCCTTTCTTTGGTACTAGAAACAGGCGAGAATAAAATCCTAGGCCCACTTCTGACAGAGGGACCTGCTGTATAGCCCCCATTTGAAGAAGTAAAGTAATCTGCTTGTGAGCCTCCACCCTTTGCTGAGGAGGAACGTCTGGCATGCCTTTGAAAGGAGGCAATGTATGGAAATAAAACTTGTAGCCTCGGTCTATAATGTCCAACACCCATTTGTCCTGGGTGACTAATAGCCAGTTTTGCTTGAAGAGTGCCAACTTTCCTCCCAAAGGAGCTGCCAGACAGGAAGAATCTGGCAGCTGAAGATGCAGGTCATTGGGCCTGTTTACGAAAGGACTGGCCCCTGCCCTCACCTGTAGATTGTGCAGGTGAACTCCATGTTCTAGGCCTGAAAGAACTCTGAGCTCTGCCCCTACCACGCCTAGATCTACCCCTAGACTGTAAATCAGAAGAAGGATAAGCCCATCCCTTAGTAGGCCAATTCCTGCTAAACTTAGGAAGCTGCACCTGCAAAAAATCTTTAACAGTCTGCATAGACTTAGCCTTGTCTTCCATTTTCTTCAAGACAGACTCCACAGGAGAACCAAACAAAACTTCAGACTGTAAAGGAGCATCCAAAATTCTAGTTTTAACATGCTCTGACAAATTCTGATCCTTAAGCCAGGCGTGCCTGCGAATAACTGAACCAGTGGCAGCCACCCTGGAAGAAGCCTGTAAAGCATCGAAACCACACTGCAAAGAATGCTTACCCACCTGTTCAGAGGCATGTACCAAATCCTGTAATTCCTTACACTCTATGCCCTCTGCCAAAGCATCCACTTTAGATTTTAGCTGAGTAAGGAGAAAATTCTGGTACTTCAACATATGAAACTGGCAATTCAAAGCCCTCATTGCTAAAGTGGAAGAGGTATACACTTTCTTACCCCATCTATCCAAAGCTCTAGCATCTTTATCCATAGGAACTGGATTCTTTACAACAGAAGCCCTGACACCCTTAGGTCCCTGGCTAATAGTTTCTGGGTCAGCCCTTGGACTCTTATACAGATATTTATGAGCCTCAGGCACTCTGTAATACCTGTCTGGCTTAACTGGCGCAGGAGGCAAAGAGTCTGGATTAAGGGAAGCCTCGGAGAAAACATCTTGAACAACATCCAAAACAGGAGGTATAGCCAAGGGCCTATGCTGTGGTAAAAACAAAAATTCCCTAAGCCTCTTTTGGGAATCTGAGAAATCCTGACCTTCCCATTTAAAATGCTCCCTCATAGAATGCAGGGTTTCTGAAAAAGAAAAATCCTCTGGAGGAGAAGCAGAAGGAGTGGAATCCTCTGCGTCTGAATCAGAAAAAGGAGGAAAATCCTGAATGTGTTCAGCCGAAGACTCTGAGTAATCTGAAGCCTGCTCTAAACTTTCCACCTCTGGCTCCACCCTAGGCCTCTTATCAGGAGGGGGCATAGAACCTCTGATTAAAGAAATTAAATCTTCTGCCATTTTAAGCATGTGTTTTTTAGGCACAGAACCTGCAGAACTAGGACTGACACCCGTGGAAGGCAAACCAGGCCTGCCTTTGGAAGGAGCCTTAGAGACAAAAGGAGAAGGCCTAACCACCCTAGGCAAGGAAGGGAGAACAGCAACCTGAGAGGCCCCTTCAGCCTGACCTGACTCCTGAGAGGCCACATCTTGCAAAATTAAAGCCTCCCCCTGAGACTCAACTGAAACCTCGGCTGGATCCACAGATTCCACCGTAGTTTCTAAAGAACCGGCGTCCGGAACAGACGACTCATCCTGCTTGGACTTTAAAGATTTTTCTTCGCGGTAGCGGGCGTCGGAGGATCCGACGGCATATTATAATTACACCGCCATCAAGACAAGCCTAGCGCAATCTAACCTATGTTTAATGGTGCGCTTATTAAACCTAGCACAAAAGCGACACCCGACTACGTCGTGCTCAGGCCCCAAACAAGGAATACAAAGAGAGTGGTAATCCCTATGCGGTATCTGTTTCCCACAAGAAATACAATTATTCACTTTTTCTGACATCCGGAATTAACTGAGGCAAGAAAAACAAAAATATTCCCAACGGGTACTTAGCCCAACTTGGTTTCGGTCTGAAACTCAGAATACGAAAATTTCAGAACGCCGAACGGCACTTGCAAACGCTGCTTCTGCATCGGACCATGCGGCAAAAAAGACTGAGGATATGACGTCGGTCATGTGCTTTAATACCCTGACGCTCTGATGTCAGTTCTGAGCGCCCATGACCGACATCAGCCTAATACTTTTGTATTCGGGCCGACCGAGGACAGCGGACTACCCATAAGTTATGACTGCAGCAATGTGAGATGAAGAACATCCACAAATTTTATGAGGAACAAACCAAAAATAAGAAGCAAAAATCCATTCATTCTGCAAAAATTTGGACAGTTGAGAGGTATAGTTCAGCCGAGGCTGTCTTTGAGTTTGCTGCCCTTCCCCCTCACAAAATCATGGTCGAATGGACCCTCCCCCCTGCAGCCATTCCAATGAACCATTACTTGGCTATTTCACCCCATTTACCATAAACACTAATGTGCATACTGCTTTACTTCTACGATGATTTGGACTTCATTTGAAAGTTTTATTTTGCATTTTACAGTGCAAACACTAATAGATTTCTGCTAAACAAAGCAATGCAGTCTCACAATGAAAACAGACTTAGCATTAAAACTTCTCTGCCCTTGAAACTCACATTCATTGAAACAGCATTGAAACCCACATTCAAAGAAAATACATTTTGCCAGTGGCAGATAAAGATTAACTTTGGGTTTGGGCTGTTTTCAAATCACAGGCCCCTTGCACACGAAACATACACATGCTCTTTCACACACCTTCCTGATTGTATTAAATTATATTCCTTGTACAATACAGTACAGTTTTAGAAGGCGTTTTAAATTTATTGTTTTGAAATTTTTCCAGTAAACAATGAAACAAAATGCATGCACCAATAATGACAAAACTGCCCAATTCAGAACATTTCCACCATAAACCTCTACTCAAACTTCTACACTCCACCAGTATCAGTACATATGCACAGTCTCTGAAGAAGTAAAATTAATCTAAATGATTCCACATTAAAGAGATCTGTAACTAATGAAGAGGTTGCTGCTAGCAAACAACGTTATATTTCATTGTTTCATCTACAAATAAAGTGTCTTTTGCCCTTGAGGAATAAATTGCCTGTGTTACACTAAAAAATGATAAGCTAGTAATAGTGAAATAGGGAATGGATAGCAACTGATAATAGGTTCATAGTTACTAGGTATCTTTGTCAAAAAGGAGTGCAGCATCCACCCCCCTTTGCAACACAGTACAGTATCAGCAATGCATCTATCTACTGTGGGAGTAGAACCCAGAGCCTTCTGCATCAAAAGCAAGTACACTACCTGTTGTGCTATTAACAATGCAAGCAGACACAGCATAAGCAGCACTAAATTTTTGCTCCCCTGCAGCTCTTAGGTCCTTGTAAAATCTACTCACTCAGCTGTATCTCTGAACTTTGCAGTACAAGAAATCTGGAAAAAGCCAAAATTTATTGGGGAGGAAGACAAAAGCCCAAAAACCAGGGACACATTTTAAACATTGCTTATATAATTCAAAGTTATAGTAAATCAAAATAGCAGGACTGAGCGAAAACAAGTGTAACACTTAAAGTTCAAAGTACTTTATTATCAATAATTAATAAGATAAGCGCTTTCTCTGTGTAGCTTCATCAGATCTTACATTCATTCTAAGATTCCACATCTTATATATACACAGGTTTTAAACAATTAATCAATCAAGTATGTTAATTGGTATGATTATTTAAAGAAGCAGGCAGACATCAAAGACCCAGCTTAATATACAAATCTGATAAAGATAAAACCATTTAAAAACAATCTCATATATAAAGTATACATAGGAAACACATATATAAAAGTTATATAAAAAATATATATAAAAAACATATCAGTTAGTACATATATATTTGTAATTAAAATAGATATTAGTGTGAGAAAGATTCTATAGACAAATATGCTTAATGTCTAACATATAAAATTCTCCACTAATATCTATTTTAATTACAAATATATATGTACTAACTGATATGTTTTTTATATATATTTTTTATATATAACTTTTTTATATATGTGTTTCCTATGTATACTTTATATATGAGATTGTTTTTAAATGGTTTTATCTTTATCAGATTTGTATATTAAGCTGGGTCTTTGATGTCTGCCTGCTTCTTTAAATAATCATACCAATTAACTTACTTGATTGATTAATTGTTTAAAACCTGTGTATATATAAGATGTGGAATCTTAGAATGAATGTAAGATCTGATGAAGCTACACAGCGAAAGCGCATATCTTATTAATTATTGATAATAAAGTACTTTGAACTTTAAGTGTTACACTTGTTTTCGCTCAGTCCTGCTATTTTGATTTACTATAACTTTGATTTATACTGCTTGCACGAGCGTTTACCAGCATAGCAGCAGCCTCCATTACTTGTTTTATTGCTTATATAATGTTGGAATGTTGCTAGAATAAAATGCTGTGTTACCACCATACATTTCACTGCCAAGTCTTGGGCCCAGGACCTTGTGCAAAACAGTCAGAGCAATATACCACTATGCCAAATCAGCTGTTTTGTGAAAGAGAGGAAGACTGAAACTTAAATGTCTACCATTTAGTGAATTCAGTTCTCTCCATAGCTGTCAACCTCTTAGCACAAAACACCTGAACAAAGCCAGTAATTGGGGAATACAGCCCCCCAAACATATTCAGTGAATTCAGTTCTCACCATAGCTCTCAGCCTCTTAGCAAAAAACACCCGGACAAAGCCAGTAATGGGGGAATACAGCCCCCAAACATATTCAGTGAATTCAGTTCTTACCATAGCTCTCAACCTTAGCACAGAAAACCTGGACAAAGCCAATAATGGGGGAATACAGTCCCAAAAATAAGGAGAAATTTCAAATATCCATCTTATAAACTTAGAAAAGTGCTAGAATAAAAGCTTTTGTGTTACCATGTACTTTCTGAAGAATATGAAGTCTGAAATTCAAATGCTTGCCATTTTTATTTAACATTTGCTAACCAGAAAAGTCTGACATGGAACAAAAGCCAATTTTCAGCAGAGGCACAGGGAGAAACACTCCAGACAGACACATGTCTTTGTAAGATGGAAGTACACCAGAGGAAACCCACACAAATACAGGGGGGACATGCAGACTCCACACAGAAGGCACCCCAGCCAAGAATCAAATAACAGGACCTGTAGCTGTCAGACAACAATGCTACCACTGTACCAATGCACTACTGACTTTGCAAGGACACAAAAATACAGAAACCACAGATTTTATGAGGAACAGAACAAGTATGAAGGAAAAATCTGCAATTTGTTTACAAATGGTGGTGGGTAGGGAATTCAAGCTCTTGCCACCTGGGCCCAAGGTGCAGGATTCAAGCCTGTTCTCTACCCACCACCATATAGCACTTGGGGCATTTTACACGCACACACACACACACACACACACACACACACACACACACACACACACACACGCACACACACACACACACACACAAGTCCATATACAGTCCCGCTCCAGTAACAGTTTCCAGCAGGCTCCAAAGTCAGGTTTCCCCCCGGGACAGTAGGCTCCAGCCTGCGGACATTGCAGTCTGGATGTCTTCCGTTCTGTGCGGTCATCACCACATATGCACAAGTTCCGGGAGAGTTCCCAGTATAAAATCACGCATGCGCGAGTCGTTCCAGGACTCACGAAAACATTTTTTATTTCTTTTCTTTCCATTTTTTTTATTTTGCTTTGTTTTATTGTTGTTCTGTTTTCTTTCCACAGCTGGCGGGGGGGGGGAGGCTGCAGTTCTGTTCTAGTGGAAGCTTCATGTGAGAGCATTAAGATATGTTTGACTGCAGGAGTGAAATTGTGAAGCCTGAATAAATTGGGAAGTGGAGCAGCCAAGCTGTCAATTTTAGGGTGTGGAGAGAAGGATGAAGCTCCCCTGACATATGAGTCAGCAGATCTGGCACTGGGTCCAGAGTCCAAGGCTTCTCCTGAAGACGAGGCCAAATAAAGGGGAACCAAACTTGGCGAGGCTTGTAATGAGCAATGAGAATTATCCTGCTTCCCGAGTACTGTGCTTTATGAATGACTCTGGGTATGAGAAGGAACGGAGGAAAAGCATACAGAAGTCCCTAGGGCCAATCATGAGCAAGTGCGCCTCTCGGTCTCTCCCCTGGAGGGGGGATTAGGGTAAAGTAGTTGCTGCACTTAGCATTCATGGGAGTGGCAAAGAGATTGCAGCAAGGCTGACCCCATGTTCGGAAAATAATTTCCGCTACATTTTGATTGAGAGACCACTCATGAGGCATTAAGATTGCTCTGCTCAGCTTATCTGCTATCACGTTGGACTTTCCCGGAATGTGCGTTGTTATTAGAAAGTGCTGGGAAGAAACTGCCCATTGCCAAATTCTTAGGGCCTCTCGACAAAGTTGGTAAGATCTGGTTCCCCCCTGCTTATGTACCAAACCACAGACATATTGTCTGACTGTATTGCAATTGTCCCTAGAGGGAGAGAGTCGTGAAATGCTTGCAATGCAAGAAGCAGTGCTTTCATCTCTAGGACATTTATATGCAAGTGTAAATTATGTTCTTGCCATGTACCTTGGACTGTTCTTCCCAGATAATGCCCCCCGCACCCTATCTGGGAAGCGTCCATGGTCACTGCAGCTATGGGTTGATGTGGAACAAATGGTCTCCCTACGGTCATGAGTGGAGTGTGTCCACCATCTTAAGTCTTTCTTGCATGATTCTGTTAATCTGATCAAGTGAGACATCGGAAGCTTTTGAAGTGACCACTGGAAGAACAACAGCCATTGAAGGATCCTCATGTGCATTCTGGCAAGAGGGACCAGTGTAATCATGGAAGCCATTGTTCCTAGTAATCTTAGAATTATCTTTGCTTTCACTTTGGTCTTGGAAAGGAGGTGAAGTATCTGTTGTCTGAGTGCTACAACTCTTTCTGTTGGAAGACGTGCTACCATAGAGGAGGTGTTTATATCTGAGCCTATAAATGTAATATGTTGACAAGGCAACAAGGCAGATTTTTGAAACTTGACTGTAATAACAAGCTCATTGCAAATGTCCAAAGTTAGATCCATGGCTTGTTGGAGTAGATGCTTGGTGGTGGCAGATAAGAGCCAGTTGTCTAGATAGGGAAACACACAGAATCCTTGACACCTCAGGTGAGCCATGACTACTGCCATGCATTTGGTGAACACTTTGGGAGCTGTAGTGAGACCAAAGGGCAGAGCTTGGAACTGGTAATGACTGGCTCCCAGACGGAAGCGTAAGTACCTTCTCGATGCCCTGTCCATTTTTATGTGGTAATAAGCATCTTGAAGGTCTATCGAGCACATCCAATTGTCTTTCCCTAAAAAGGGAGGTATAGACTGCAGTGTCACCATATGGAACTTTGACTTTTTGACAGATTTGTTTAATTTGCTTAGGTGTAGTATGGGCCTCCAGTCCCCTGTTCTTTTTGGCACCAAAAAGAATCTTGAGTAAGTTCCGAATCCTATTTGGTCTACTGGGACTTCTTGGATGGCTCTTTTGTGCAGCAACTTTTGAATCTCTATGGTTGCTTGCTCCCTTAGATTGGGTGGAACATCTGGGATTGTTCTGGTCTGTGGAACAGGATTGGAAAACGGGATGGAGTATCCTCTGGATATTATTTTTAGTACCCATTTGTCTCTTGTGATATTTTGCCAGGCTTCTGGGTACATAGATAAATGTCCCCTGACTTCCTCCAGAGTAGAGCAGTCGGGCCTCTTTTCAAGAGCCCTGATAAGGGTGTCCGCAAAAGGAAACATGGTCAACCTGGTTTTGTGGGCCCCCTCTGCCTCTGGGGCGGCATCTACCATTACTGCCTCCCCCTCTGACCCTGGGGAAGGAATCACCCCATGCGTCCTGGAAAACTCTCTGGGATCTTTTGAACCACATTTTCCTACTCTTCCGGCCTTTAGGATAAGGTCTTGAAGGTACAGAAAAATGTAATCTAGCAGCAAAGAGAGTTTTCCCTTCCTGCTCACACCAAGTTAAAGTGTCTTTTACCTTGGGTTCAAAGAGTGAGGAACCATCAAAAGGGGCATTAGTAAAGGTAGACTTAAAGGGCTCCACAAAATTGCACAATCACATCCAGCAGTGTCTCCTAAGGGAAACTCCAGAACCCACTGCCCTGCTCACTCCATCTGTTGCGTAGGATATGAGCCTCATGGAGGAGTTGACAATGGAATTTAAGGAAGGCAGCTGGGAGGAGACCTTCTCATTCACCCCCCACAGCTAATGAACCCTGTAGAGTATCTCCTAGTTCTTTCAGGAGATCTCTTTGTAGCTTTGTAAAGTGGGATAGGTAGTTCAGCGATCACAGTGAGAATGTCTCTGATGAAAAGACACACTTCCCGTATCTGTCCATCGTTCGACAGTCTTTATTCAGAAGATGAACAGATGAGGAAGTCTCTACAAGTTCCTTCTTGGTGGCTGCTGCCACCACCATAGCATCTATGGGTACCCCCTTGGTTAGAAAATCCTTTCCCGAAGGAGCTGACAACAATTTGTTTGGCCTCCGAGGGACTGGCTCCATAGTGTCAGGTGGCTCCTATGCCTTTCAACTAACCAGGTCCATTAGCTCATCGAAAGGCAGAGACGCCCAGGAGGCTGAAGGTTGAAATCCAAAACCCTTTAGGTACACTGACTCCTCCCATCAAAAGGGGTGGTGGTCTGCCAGCCGCCTCTCTGCTTCAGGGATCTGTAGAATATCTGCAAATGCGATATCATCAGAGGATGTCCATGGGGACCCTTCCGACTCATTGAGGTCAGTGTCTGAAGTGATAGACTCATCTGGGGAGTCTATGTGCTTCCTCTTCCAAGTTCTCTTCCTAGGTGTTTCCTCAGAAGGATATTCTGGGAAGGCCTCAGAAGAGAGGGGTTCGCCCATTGGGGCATACTAAAGCTCTGGATCTCTGCTGTCCTGTGGAATGTGTGGTGCTGAAACAGTAGCCTGTGCCTTAGGGGAACGAGTACTAGTATCCTTCTGTGGTGCTGAATGGGAAAACAACACGCTCCTCATCAGCTCAAAGGCGGATCCTGCCAGGTTCGAAGACTCCCTCGGCTCCAAGGAGACAGAGGACGGCACCAGAACCATCAAAATCGGGCCCGAGGCCAATGTGGGATCGGGGGCGAGAATCCTCCCCAGGGCTGACCGGGAAGCCCCAGCTCCCAGACTCCCCGGATGGCACCAAAAGAGTCGGAGGAGATGCGGAGATGCCGGCTCTGTGAACACTGAAGGAGGTCCCGGAACTGACTGATCCACAGTAAGTGGTACCAAGCACTCTGGCTCCAAAGGACTAGCTTGGCTTGGAGGAGGAACAACAGTGGGCATAATTGGTACAGTAGGCTCCGAGACCAAATGGGTGGGAGCCGAGAATAATTTAGTCAGCGCCGATGACTTCAGGAGTCTGTGCACCACCTGTTCCACGTCATCGTCTGATAAGCTCCTGGTGGACCTGGAAGATAGGGATGGAGAGCGAGACCTGTGCAGAATTGGAGATCTCAACTTCAGAGAAACCGATGAAATATCCATGGACTGGCTCTGAGTAGAGGTATTTTGCAGCTCCAAGGACTTTGGAGCCGAAGTATCAGGCTTGTCAACTAATATGACCTCCGATGGTTCAGAGGACTGTGGAGCAGAGGAGGTAGTAGCCTTGAAAATCTTTGGCAGTTTGACTGGAGACTCCGACTGAGCCGATGTTGCAGGTGAATGTGTTTTTTGAGACTTTTCCTTTTTAGAGGAAGGAGAAGAAGAACAGGAAGAAGAACTATGGATAGCTTCCTCAAAAGTTGGCTTTAAGAGACCTTTCATAATCAATTTGTTTCTCCTTCCTTGAAGTACTCTTGCAATGAAAGAGTGACAAAAAGTGCAGTCTTCTTGTAGGTGAATAGCAGCAAGGCAATAAACGCATATAACATGTCCATCAGTGATGGGCATTTTTTGTGAGCACTTCTGGCATTTTTTAAAGCTCAAAGGCTTATGTTCTCTCTCTTTTGTGTCTTTAGACATAGTTAAGGTAAGGCCGCAAAAGCAACAATAACAACAAGAAAAATTTTGCAATTGAACAGCTAAAGCTACACTGAATGGTAACTATGGGAAACACAAGGAAAAAGACAACCGGGGAGAAAAAACAGGGCCTCTAACTTAAACAGTCCTATTTTCTGGACAAGACAACAATTAACTACAAGCCCTCTAACCTAAATGGGCAAATAGCTCTCTAACTTAAACGAGCTACTGAAAAACTTAACAGACTGAAACAACAACCACTACAATGGATACCAAGTAGGCCTACAAGGCTATTGGCAAAAGCCATGCCAAAGGGGATAAAACTATCACTATCTAACAGTAATGCAATAAAATTCACAACAAATTAAATATAATTAGAAGATAAGCTATCTATGAGCAAATATAACAGTTCAGAGGAAAAATAAGTGAAACTTTGTCACAACTTAGCCACGGTCAAGTTGAGCGCATCCAACCTTGTAAAGCAGCAAACAAGATCTTGGGAATTGCACCACTGCGTTGTGGGATACCTTCTTGCCACGAGCCAGATTTGAGACTTTCAGCTATGTATTCGGCTGAGCGAACCCATCATTGTAAGAATAAAGGCGAAATAGGACAACAACATAACATCAAAGGTTTCTTTAATCATAGTAAGGTAATGCTCTGGTCAGTATATGAAAGTAATATTACTTTAGCTGTATTTCACCAGGCTAAGTTATTTATTTTGTGCCAAAAAACATTTAGGGGTCTTTAGCAGGACAGATTTTTTCTTCTGCTTTAAAAAAAAGTTTGATTTTTTTTTCAGTTTTTTTGTTTCATTTTGAACAGTAGGCTTCCAATGAATTTAGTTACCTGCTGATCCCACCACTATTAATCAAGTGAAGACCATTCAGCATCACTTAAAATGTGTATAATACATGCCTGACAAATTCTCTTTGAAGAATGCTTGCAGCATGCACAGTATCCATACTATATGCACAGAATGCATGCTGTAGGGTGCAGAATGATTTTATGCCCCACATATATACCATGCACTCTACAGAGTGTTGAATGGTCTTAGCCTGCATTGTAGTCTGCAGTACTACATACTACATACAAATGACAAAATGTATTTATTTATTTATTTATTTATTTATTTATTTATTTTACATTTGTTGGCCGGGAATGTCTGGCTGAGCCGAAGCCCTTTTTCCGCAGAGGTCCGGGGAGAAAAGCTCCAAATTAATACAAACAATGTAAGCTAAGATTATGCAAACAATTTAACATTTCCATGGTGATTTAAGAATACATGCCATGTATTTAACATAACTGAAGTCAACAAGCAACAGATCTGTATTATAAAAGTTATAAAATAGAGGAACAGTGCCAATGTCTTAAGTGGTAAGTACAGAGAAGGTAAGGAAAAGCAAAGTGTAGAGGTGATGTGAAGACTGGTAGAGATGGCTGCCAGCCTAACCAGATAGAATTGTACATAATTATATCATTTGTAAATATGAATGTGAATCACAGGCTTGTTGTCTTAAATGAAAAAAATGCTGCTACAAAAATGTGGCAACAGTGCTCTCTACTGACCCAGTAAAAGCATGTTGTGACCTTTTGATCTAAAGTCGGCTCCAAGTCCGGCTAGATGAAGGCTTCCTGTCTATTGTTTTAAGGCTAACGTTAATGACCAGAATTTACATGTGGAATGTCCTTTATTGCTCTAAGTGTAAAATAATGCAAATGCAGTTTCTGTCAGCCTGGGAACACCAAGAAAGTGTAAAAGATGATGTAATGTTTATCAGAACTGCAATAGCAATTTAAACAGTGAGAACCAGAGATTAGTAAGCATTTTTGTCTGACTATCCAACTCACAGCACTGCCTGTTGCTCTATGTAAGTAAGTTATTTTAGAAGTGTGTTTTCTTGTAGATAGCTAGAAGCTAGAAATATTAGACTAAGTGTTTTTCTGTAATGTCAGAATTGTACTACTGATTTATTTTAAGTATTTCTGTGTGATCTCTGAAGTTGTGACTAGCACTGACTGTATAGTAGAGAGTATTGTCTTGTGGTTTTAATTATTTATTATTAAATATTTTAAAACCTTTTAACTGTGGCTGGTTTTGTGTAGAGATAGTTTAAGCTCTAGAGTACATTGCATATGTATAGAGTTTACTGTCCAAGTCACTCCAAATAAGCTTTGACTGTTTAGTCACATCTACCAATTGGATAATAATATTGCACAGTAATAATTGGACACCCTTTTAAGGGCCTTTGAGTAGCTGATAATATTAGTGGGTGGTGGCAGCTGGTACTACCGTATAGTCTGGGAGAAAGGGGCACAGCTGGAGAACCTGTGCCAGCCTTCCCCAGAAGTGTCTATGTGGTTATATAAACTCTTATTTCAAAGTGCAAGTGTGTGTGTGTGTGTGTGTGTGTGTGTGTGTGTGTGTGTGTGTGTGTGTGTGTGTGTGTGTGTGTGTGTGTGTGTGTGTGTGTGTGTGTGTGTGTGTGTGTGTGTGTGTGTGTGTGTGTGTGTGTGTCAGCTACTTGGGCAGGTACACAAAGCACTGGTTGGACAGAGAGGGTGCTGGAGATTTTAGCTTGCCCACTAGGCTGATATCTGGACCCTACAGCTTTGCCAGTGGGGAGTCTTACTGGGGACCTGGGGAGCAAGGGAGCGACCAGCCCTGGACTGACTGTGATCTCTGTGTGCTCTTAAGGGAAATTGCACTTTACTGTGTGTATCTGTTATCCTTTCGTCTCATATGAGACAGCCTCTCTGGTGTTAGTGGTTTGGACTGAGGCTCCTTAATTGCTGGGCCAGGGCACAGGTGTCACAGGTGACTAGAGGCAGGAAGAAGGATGGAGTAGGTCAAAAGTAGTAGAATTAAGAATTAAGAATAGATTATTTCCAAACCCTGCATTTTGATTAATACAAAATACTTGTATTTTGATTAATACTGACAACTTTTTAATAGCCTTTTGCTGCAGAGGACATCAGCTGCCCATGCAGGGACTTTGTCATCAACACCCCCTTAAATAATTATTCTTATTTCTCTGTCACCTCTTCTTGGAGATTAAAAAAAAAATTCCCATAGCACTCAGCACTGTGAAAGTTGCACTTGCGGTTTTAGAATCACATGTTTCCCTACATGATATGCATACATTGTGGCATAGTACTACTCTGCAGTACTGGGGCACTGAACTCCTATAGAAAGTTTAAAAATGAATACTGTGAAAAATTTGAGAAAAATATTTTCATTGGAAGGCTAAATTTTCCTCTCATTTCTGCTGCTTCTGTGTTAACATATGAGAGAAAAATATTTTCATTGGAAGCCTAAATCTTCCTCTCATTTTTGCTACTTCTGTGTTAACATATCTCTGAACTTTTATCATTGCAAAAAAAAATAAGTGCATTTTCCTTTTTTTCCATGTTAGTTTTCGGTATACCAACTTGCTTTACCATTCCCCCTCTTGTAAGCATGTTCACAAAATGACCATAGTATGCGTACAATATATATTAATCATACTGTATACACTCTGTGAGGTGCAGAATCTGACATTACACCTGATATACATATTTGCATCAAAAGAAATCATTGTGTAGGGTGTGGAATACTTACAGCATATGAAGTATTCATATCATATGTAAAGCATGCATTCTATTCTGTACTGAAGGTTTTAAGCACAGTGTATGCAGCCTAGATGCAACATAAAAAGCAACCTCTCTTTTCAACACAAAATAGGTTCTGCATACAAAATATCAATGCCTCACACATAGTGTTTATTACACATATTTTTATTATGTACAAAATGCAAATTAGTATTAAGTACTCTCTGTAGTGTCCAGACGACCATGCCATGCACTCTTTGTACACTATTGCCATTATGAAATGCAATTCACAGGGTGTAAAATGTTACATTAAAGTCATTGTGCATACTGTACATGTATTAGTCTAGAGAATATACACACAGGTCTGCATAAGACCCACATGGACTGCACTCTGTAAGTTGCAGAATGTCACATCATGTTCAGTATGCATACTGTATACATATTCTGCCCTCTACAGAGTTTGGAATATTTGCATCATACATAATATGCAAGTCATCAGCCTAGACTCTAGTCTCCACATAATGCAGAATGCCATGTCATACTCTGTATGCACAGTGTATATGTAGTACTCTGTGCACTCCTCATAGTGTGAAATGCTTGTACCATGAACAATCTGCAAACCACACAAAACAGGCTGCACTCCACAGGGTGCAGAGTGTTGCATCATACTGTACGTGTACTGTGCACTCTACACAGTGTGGAATGTTTGTAGCATTGCATACTCAGCATCTTATAAGGATGAAGTAAACCCTATAAACTGGAGAATGTCACATCATTCATAAAGTGCTTTGAAAAAGGACTTTTCAGCTAAGGAAAGAAATCTCGCCATGGGGTACTGAAACAGGCCTAGGTTTACAAATCAAGTAATATATGACAACTAGTAAATAACTAAATATTAATTTAAGTTTAGGTTTAATGGACTTGAGATATGCACAAAAACTCACAAAATCAATCCTTTATCAACCTGAACATGTATGGCTAAAGAGGGACATTTCATGATACTTACTGCAGCTCAGAGCTGAAATGTTTACAAACTCTAATATTTCAAAACAAAAAAAAAGGATTCTGGCCACCACTGCTGATATAACAACTTTAATAAAATATAAGTGGACAGGTAAGAACTTTCAGAGAAACAAAACCAGCATCTTCAGACCATTAACAAGCTTAACAAAATCAAATTACAATTATCATTAGACCCATTATAGAGTACAATGCCCCTTTTGGTATGTACCTCACAAGACATCTACAACAACTGGAAAGACCACAGAAATACCTCACAAAGACGATTACTGGCCTCAAACAGATGCCCTATGCAGACCGTCTCAAAAAGCTACAGCTTTACTCCATCGCATATCGCCTACTCAGGGGCGATCTCTGCCTAACATACAAAGCTATGTCAAACCCAGAGCTGTTGGACATGCTCCACTTAAAGAAATCCCAATCCCTCCGAGCTACACGCTCTAGGGACCTTAACCTTGTCACCACAATAAACAGAACATGCTGGAGGGATAGATTCCTGTCCCAGAGACTTCCCATACTCTGGAACAGACTACCTATCTATGTCAAACAGAGCTCCTCATTAGCACTCTTCAAGAAAAATCTTGATGATTGGATGGGAAATGGGAAATTCACCCCGGGATCACTTCTGTGGCTCTGCTCGACAGGGGCACAGGAAAATAATTTTCTTGGGTGGCGAAAGCCAGGGTACATTTTTTGGCTAGGCTTATATGGGCCCTAGGGCCGATAGCCTAGTACCTACCTATAAACCTATGAACCTATAAGAAATTTAAAAAGATACAGCCAATGACAACATTGTAACCATAACTTCATGCTGTGACTGATCAGTTTAATCCCTCTGTAGTTACTACAGCTCTGCACATCACCCTTATTCTTAAAAATTGGTACCAAAACACTTTTTCTCCATTCCTCAGTCATCCTCTCACTTTCCAAGATTTCATTAAACAATCTAGTTAAAAACTCCACTGCCATTTCACCTAAACACCTCCATGCTTCCACAGGTATGTCATCTGGACCAACAGCCTTTCCGTTCCCCACTGGGGATCTTAAATAACCAGTCTAGAAGTAGCATATGTGCACACCATCTAAAGTCATAAATATAATTATTGTAAACTAAAAGCAATAAAAAACAAAGGGGTGTGTACCACAAGTACAAATAAACATAAATGTTTGAGGGGCCAAGATTTCTCAATAGTAATATCCACTTCATTTCCTTCTTTTCTGTAATACACTTAAAATCGTCACCCCTTAACTTTGCAAGTACTAACTCAAGAGCAGGAAATTCAAAACTATGCTCACTACCATTATCTAAGACCTGCTTAGCTAAAGCTCCTATATTCTTATGATTACGGACATCCCCTATGTGCTCCAATACATTTTCCTTAAATGTTCTATTAGTTTTGCCAATATAAAATGCAGTATATTCTGTGCATCTAGCATAATAAATCAATTTATTTTGTTCTACAATCTGTATAAAAATCAAAACTAATTTCTTGGTTTGTGAAGTGTACAGTTTGACCCCGGTGCAATTTTCATATTAAATTCACATTTATTGTCTAGGAGAAAATTTATTGGACAGTTTGACCCATTATGTTTTGACCTCAGACTATTTGGCCCCAATTAAATTTAATATAAGCATTTTACTACTTAATATTTTAATTAGGAATTTTACATAAGATTTTAATATATTATTTAACATTTTAATAGGTAAATGTTAACTTATTTAATGTTGTATTTAATATATAAATATAATTAATTTAATTAATAATAGTTTTTAACATGTTAACAATAAACTCAATCAGAAATTTTACATATGAAGTAAACATATTTAACATTTTAAACATAACCATAAGAAATTAATATTAATAATATTATTATTTTATGTAGATCAAGGAAGTTACCATATTTAACATTTTAAACATTGCAATCATAAGAAATTAATATTAATAATAGTATTTTATGTAGATCAAATGCAAATGTTTTAAACAGTTTTATATATATATATATATATATATATATATATATATATATATATATATATATATATAATATTGTTCTGTCTAATGATAGGTTATTTTCTGCACAACTGTGTATGATTGTCATATGTTTTCACTATTCTTGCTGAGTATTATAAACTATTATAAAGCCTTGTTACAGAATTAGATATGGAATGTATTAATGCAGGAGTCAAAACATCCTGTGCCCACTCCCTTAACACCAGGGTCCTCCACTGCAGCAACATAAACAGTGAAAATGTCTGAGGTCCTGTGGACTGGGGATTCCTGTTGTCTGGATTCCTCTTCACTCACTTCCCTTCCATTATCCTCTCTCTTACATCCTCTTACCAACCCCCCCCCCCATACAACCCTCTTCTATATAAAAAAAAAAAAAAAACGGGTCTATTCCCTAACAAAAACATAGTACTCCTCCTCTCTCAAGTACTCCAACAAATCCCCTTGATGTTTTCCTTATGTGCTCCCCTCTTTATTATGCTGCTTTCAAGGATATCCACT